>NW_007253390.1:1310087-1331488 GCF_000164805.1 Carlito syrichta
CTCAGGCAATCCACTCGCCTCGGCCTCCCAAAGCACTGGGATTACAGGCTGAGCCACCGAGCCTGGCCGAAGCAATGTCTTAATACAAGGGACTGTTTCCTTTGTGACCCCTTTCCCACCAGGCTAAAATCACTCACTCTGTTTGGGGAGCCCTTCTCCAAAGATGGCCTGATTCTCCTAGGCTCCCGTGTGTACTCCATTCCCCCAGCCTAGGCAAGGGTTGTCACGTGGGGAGGAGGAGAATGCTAAGCCCCAACTGCAGTGGAGACGGAGAGGTGGGGCTCCTGTGACCTACCATGGGAATGTTTTAAAATCCTCCTCCCATTAAGCTTTTGAAAAACTGATGATTCAATAAAGCAGCAACTGTGTCTACTCCATTAGCAAGTGAGGTAAAAGCAGCCTCCTCAGCCTCCAGACTCTTTTAGCTGGAAATCCCCACCAGCCCTAGCAGTGGGGTCTGGGGGCGATCTGAGCTAACAGAGTCCAGGCCTGCCCAAGCAGAGCTGGAAGCCAGGGATGCATGGAGTACAATGTAGGTGAGTCGGGTTCCTGGGAAGGGGGTGACCTGGCAATACAGCCTGAGTTGGGAAACAACTCCCAGGAGAGACGCAGGCAGAGAGTATAGATGCAGTTCTGGCTTCTCTCACAAATGTAACTCCCAGAAGGAGTAGTCTAGGGTATCTGCTTCGCTTTGGTCCCCACACTGGAATTTGGTGGGGACTTATGCCAAGGGCAGAACCAGAAGTGGGCCACGGGGCACATGGCCAGTGCAGGGAATTGAGTCTTGGAATGCTGAAGTCTCAGGGTATGGCTGCAATGGGTCAGTGGTTGAAGGCCCTTCCCGTGAGTGGCTTAGCTCGCCTGGTCAGTGCACAGCCCAGCCCTGTGCTGGAGGCCAAGATCAGCAGCTCAGGGCCACATAAGACTTTAGCTGGTCTCTACTTTACCTCTGGTCCTGCTCAGCATTGTCACAGATGCACATAGCTGACCCCTAGAGGGGTGATTGGATAGAAAGAGGATGATAAAGTCAATCCACTATCACCTCTAATGGAGAACTCGAATTCTGACTACAGGCCTGAAGCCAGGCTGCAGCATGATGCTTTCATCCAATTTTAAAGACTGTCTGCTTCTTCTGACTATGGTTCCTAGATTTTATGCTACCCTCATTTTGCAGGCTGGATGTAGAAAGGTTAAACAATTTACCCAGCTTCTCACAGCTGCAGACCATACCTGCTTGGTGCCTTCTAAGATCCTGTTGTGGAAGTCCTTCTCAGTCCCTCCTGTGGGGCTGTCCTTGGCATGCTGGGGCTGGGGACAGGGCTGGGTGCCCTGCATGGGAGACTGTGGGCAGGTGGAGGGTGACTCAAAATGTCCCTCAGTCTCTGGCCTGGTGGGTGGGCAGGGAGTGGCATGAGACAGATGGAGAAGAAGGAGGAGTTAGACAGGCCTTGGACGTGGCCCTCTCGACCTAGGCAATGTACAGCCACTGAGGAGCAGAGGCAAGCTGGCTGTGGTTCCCTGGACATGCATGGCATTTACTCATCCAATAATGATATCAAGTCATTACAGTATAGATCAGAGAAAAGGCAGAGGGGGTCACAGCATTTCTCGTTCTTGTGGGAATTATTGCATTCATTGTAGAGCAAATCCTATAAGCCCTGACTCTCATGGTCATTTCAAGCTGTAGTTTTATACATCCATCAATGCTCCAGGGTCTACGCTGACTTCTTATAGTTTAAGTCGTCTCAGACCACAGAGTCAAAGGTCACAGGAAGTTCAGCAATAGCCATAAACAATCCCATGCCGTTGCTGGCAGCTTTCTTCACAGTATGAAAGGGGGAGCCTCTCCAGGGGACTAGCCATGTTTTGGTGGTCTTTTCTCTGCCTGTTCTTTGTCTCTATTTTCATCCAATGCCAGTTTACCCTTCAAGAGTCAACTTGAGTATTTTTGTTGTACATAAATCTTTGCCCACCTCTTTGATCATTTCCCTAGTATAAATTTCTAGAGTTGACATTGTTCCCACAGCAGTATATGCGGTCCATATACTCTTAACAAACCATGCATATTATAATTTTCTACAAGATAGTAAGCTTGATAGCAACAAATGATAACTTAATTTGTATCTCTTCAATCTCTAATGAAGCCTTTTGTTTGGTCAGTTATATTTATGATTTTATGATTTTCTTGCTCATCTTTTGCCCTTTATTCTATGGGATATTTGCTTTAAGTATTGTATTAGTAGAACTCCCTTTATGTAAAGGTATTAGCTCCTTGTTTTTTCATACCTGTTGCAAGTGTTTTTATTTATTTATTTTTTTGAGTTGGAGTCTCACTCTGTCACCCAGACTGGGGTATAGTGGCACGCTCACAGCCACCCCTGTGTTGACCTACTAGGCTCAGGCTATCCTTCCGCCTCAGCCTTCCAAGTAGCCAGAACTACAGGTGCGTGCTACCACACTTGGCTAATTTTTTAAAACTTTATTGTAGAGATGAGGTCTTACCAAGTTACCCAGGCTGTTCTCGAACCCGTGGACTCAGGCAATCACCTCACCTCAGCCTCCCAAAGTGCTAGGATTACAGGCTTGAGCCACCGTGCCTGGCCACAAGTATTTTTATAGTTTATTCATACCTTGAAACAGATTTTTTGTCTAAACAGAGATTTTAATTTTTATGCACTCAAGTCTATTAATGCTTTCCTTTATGATTTCTGCCTTTGATGTGGTGCTTAGAAAGCCCTGTCTCACAACAAAATTATGGAAATGTTCATGCATGTGTTCTGCAAATTCTTTTATGGTTTCATTTTTTTGCACAACTCTTTAATCTATCTGGAATTGATTGCCTGTGTCTTTGTAAACTGCTTCAAATTCCCTTTGAAATGGAAGTGATTAATTCATTAACATGGTGAGGAAGAGAAGCTGGTAGAGGAGGAGGGGTTGAAGATATAGGAGTCAGATGGGATAATTAGTGGGTCAAGGTCTAGAAGTGATGGGGTCAAGTGCTATTGGCAGTGGGTACATAGAGGGAGCCATTTTGAATGGAAGGTGGGACATTCAGTCTCTGAGACTAGACCGGGGGGCAGGAGATGGCACAGGTCCATTTTGCCAAGGCAGGAGGCAGGGAGGGAATGGGCTGGAGAGGAAGACTGTGAGCCAAATCCCCAGTGATTGTGGGTGGGGATGGGGACAGTGGGGAGGGACCAGGAAAGATAGTGTCAATGAGGAGGACAAGGGAATGGCAAGAACCAGGTGGCAGGAGGCACTTACCAGTTTACAAGTTTATGATTTGTGGGACTGTAGCTGGCCATCCCACCTTTGGGCCCAATGAGATGTGAAAGATTGCACTCCACTGGAGAGGCGTCCTGTAGGGAGAGCCAGGAGTCGGCTATGGTGATGAGTAGAAGGAACATGCAGAGGAAAGACTGAGGACATGAGGGAGTTTGTATAGCGTAGGCAAGACATTCTAGACTCAGGGTACTATGAAAGATCTGAGAGGGAGGAGACTGTGAGAAGGAAAGCCTGTCCCCAATCAGTGGACAGGAACAACGTCAAGGTCAAGGCCAATTAAATGGAGCCCATTTGTTCAGCACATTGCAATTCATAAGGCACTTTCACATGTGTGCTTCAGATGAGCATCAAAACAGCCTTTCAGAGCAGAGAGGTAAAGAGATTTGCCCAGACGGAGTCAGGATGTGAACCCACGAGTCTTGGTGCCTCGCCTGGGCGCTCGTGTCTCCACAAAGACCCCAGCATCACCTTTCTACGTTCAGGGACAGTAGCTTTGGACAGTGCCTAATGAAATTCTTCTCTCCCTTCTCCCTGCAGAACGGTAGTCCGCATTCCAAGCCTTGCTGACCATGAATGGGATGGCCAATGTGAATTCTGCCAGTCGCCCTCATTATGCCTCCTCCATCCCTGTGCCTCGAGCTTCTTCCCAGACCAGGATTCACACACCTGGTGCTTCTCCCCAGCTGCGGCCCCGCCAGGCTGGCCTGGCTCTGAGCCCCCAGAGAGCGGCCTCCCCAAGACCGGGCAAGTCTGCAGTCCCTTCCAGAAACTCCTCTCCTAGGGCCTCCAGGGGAAGAGGCTCCCCCAAGGCTGCTGGGACAGCGAGGGAAGCAGCTGAGAGTGGTGAAGGCCTTTCCAGCTCCCCATGGAGCAGTCCCAGGATAACCCCCAAAACAGCCCTTGCCAGCCGGGCTGGGTCCAGAAGAGCTGGCGAGACACAAGGCACCCAGGGAAAGAAGAAGAAAGCTCAGGAAGGGATTCCAACCCGGCAGACACGGGGCCGGAGCCCATCTCGGATGAACTTTCATGGAGAAACTCAAATACCAGGGACTCCCGAAGATGGAAAGCCTCCAAGCTGCCTGGGAAAAGATCAAAAAGATGTAAACTACAAAAGTTCTGGGCTCACCAGGTCTTTGGAGCCTGATGAGGGAGCAGCTTCACTGACTTCCTCTCCTGCCTGCAGCCCAGCACAGAGCAAGCGCGCCTCCCCATCCCCAGGGGCCATTAGCTTCTCCTCAGTCCATCAGCAGAGTCAGCCAGTCACAGCCACGGTGGCCCCCTTCCAGTACAGGTGAGCTAGGGGGAGCAGGCAGGGAAGGAAGGAGGGAAGAATGGAGCTGGGACCAAAAGACAAGCCCAAAGAGGAGTAGGGCTCTCGTGATGAGTAGCTGGCAGAGACTAGTGGGGCTCAGAAGATAGAAAAAGAGATTGGAGACCTACAGAGTTGGGGGTTTGGAGAGCTAAGATGGAACTGGGAACTGAAAAGGGGACCCTAATCCAAGCTCTAGTTTTTGTCAACTCTCAGGACTCCACAACAGAAAGAGGCCCCTAAAATGTTCATTTCTACTCTCTCTGGGAAATGATGAAACAATATACATATTAGGATATTGTGGAAGTTTAAGCAGCATGATACATACATAGCATCAGTCTCACCCAATTCAATGGGGGACATTTGCCACCACTGTGAGTTAGGTCAACTCTATTGGCTTGGGCACTGTGCCTTCAGTTCACAGTGAGTAGAATTTTAACTGCTCCTCCTTGTTACTCCATGATACCTTGTGTCTGTTTGCCTCTCACTCACTCCATTTGCTATATTGCCTGATGCAGATCTGGTTATGCACCTGGCATGTCAGGAATCAGTCATGCTTCTTAGACAGACAGGTGTGGCCACCATTGCTGTAGGTGGTGGCCAGGCCAGGAGTCATAACAAGGTGGTTAACAATTCAGTCTCTCCAGATTTTTTTTTTTTTTGAGTTGGAGTCTCACTCTGTCACCCAGACTGGAGTGCAATGACCACTCCCGGCCACTGCAGTCTCGACCTGCTGCACTCCGGCGATCCTTCCGCCTCAGCCTTCCAAGTAGCTGAAACTACAGACACGCGCGACCATGCCCGGCTAATTTTTTTGATTTATTGTAGAGATGAGGTCTCACCAAGTTGCCCAGGCGGGTCTCGAACCCGCGGGCTCAGGCAATCCATTCACTTTAGACTCCCAAAGACGCGGGATTACAGGCTGAGCCACCGAGCCAGGCTTTTCTTTTTTTTTTTTGAGTCAGAGTCTCACTCTGTCATGCAGCCTGGAGTGCAGTGGCATACTCACGGCTATCGCAGCCTCAACCTGCTGGGCTCAGGCAATCCTTCCACCTCAGCCTTCCAAGTAGCTGGAACTACAGGCATGTGCCACCATACCTGGCTAATTTTTTGATTTATTGTAGAGATGAGGTCTCACCAAGTTTCCCAGGCTGATCTCAAACCTGTGGGCTCAGGCAATCCTCTCACCTTGGCCTCCCAAAGTGCTGGGATTATAGGAGCGAGTCCACCATGCCCAGCCTTCTTTCCAGCTTTTTTTAGATATAGCAAGTTGAGTGCATAGAGAAACAGTCAACTATGCTTTTTAATAAAAATATAACTTTATTAAAATGACCTTGTTAAGTAAACTAAATTTTAATTGCTAATTATAATAGTTTAGAAATGCCCAAATGCAAATTGAGTACCTTCCTAACTAACTTTCAATGTTTTTCCCATATGCTATTGGACAGAGAAACCTTCACTTATATTTTGGCCCCTGTTTCCTGCACAGGGGGCCCATGAGGCATCATAGCAGCTGAAGGTAGGGATAGGGAACCATCAAGAGATTTAAGTTTCACTTAAATCTTAAATCACTTAAAGACCAACTTGTGTGTCTTGGTCTCTGAAAACTCGAATGCAGTCTTTCATTATAGTAATAGGTATTTGGAGTCCGGGACAAGGACATGAATAGTGCTACTATATTCTGCATGTGTTCAGGCCTCATTTAGAGTGTTACATTCGGTTATGAACATCACTTTTTTTTATTATAAAGAAATGGGGTACAATTCAGGGTTAGGTATACAAACATTGATTATGCAGGTACCCTTGTTGATGAGGTATGTCCCTCCCTCCCCTAGCAGTTTCCCTCAACTGCCAATCCCACCCCCGCTCCCCTGACAGTTTCCTATTACTGCCAAACGCTTTCTTATTTTTTTGAGTTGAAGTCTCACTCTGTCACCCAGACTGGAGTGCAGTGGCCGCTCCCGGCCACCACAGCCTCAACCTGCTGGGCTCCAGCGATCCTTCCGCCTCAGCCTTCCAAGTAGCGGGAACTACAGGCGCGTGCTACCACGCCTGGCTAATTTTTTTGATTTATTGTAGAGATGAGGTCTCACCAAGTTGCCCGGGTGGGTCTGGAACCCGTGAGCTCAGGCAATCCACTCACCTCAGCCTCCCAAGGCGCGGGATTACACGCTGAGCCACCGAGCCCAGCTCAAACGCTTTCTTATAGTATTATAATTGTTCAAGTTCCACTTCCGATGAACATCACATTTTGAAAAGACAAGAGAACTAGCCACAGTGGCTCATGTCTGTAATTCTAGCACTTTGTGAAGCCAAGACAGGAGAATTGCTTGTACCCAGGAGTTTGTGACCAGCCCAGGCAACATAGTGAGACCCTGTCTCAAAAAATTAGTGAAGAGTGGTGGCACGCACTGTAGCCCCAAGCTACTCAGAGACTGAGGTGGAAGAATCACCTGAGCCCAGGAAGTCAAGGCTGTGGTGAGCCGGGATCATGCCACTGCACTCCAGCCTGGGCAACAGAGTGTGACCCTGTCTCTAGGGAAGAAAAAAAATATATATATATAGATAGATAGTTGAACAAAAACACATTTAGAGAAAGACTAATAGGTTGCTGGGGGATCCAAAAAAGGTGGCATAAGAATGACTCAAGGAACTAAAATGTTATCTTTGTAAAGGGGAGGCTTAGAGAGTTTCTGAGAACTGTTTTCAAACATTTGAAGGGTTGTCATGTTGTAAGATGGATTAGACTTACTTGGTGCAGCTCCAAAGACCTGACTGGGCACCATGGTGGTTAGAAGTTAGTTTGAGACAGATTTCAGGCTCAGTAGAAAGAACTTTTCAACTAGAGATGATTACAAATTGACTGTAAGGCACTGAACTCCCTGTTATTGCAAGAATACTAGCTGACTCCACAACAAAAGGGAGTTCTTACCCGCGTGATCCCTGGCTCTCAAGGCATAGCTTCTGCCCAGCTATACTGTACCTAAAGTACACCAATGCTTTTTTTTTTAAGGGGCAACTTACTTCTGTCCCTGGTGACTTTCTCCACTTAGATTCTGAAGTTGATGAGAGAACTCAAGAAGCAGAAATGCAGGGCAGACTTTTCTTTGAATGGCCTTTTTCCAATTAGTAAAATGTTTCCCTGATGACTCTTTGACTTTCTTCTCCTACCTGATTCTCTTCATTTTGAATTCATTCCTTGGGAAAAAGTGTCTAGGCATTAAATTGTTTAAGATTTTACATTATCTACCTTACAAGTCCCCTGGTATATTTAGAACCTGACATTTTCCAAAGAGGTTGGAATTTTTTTCCCCCAAACATTTTAATGCAACTTAAACAGAACCATGTCTCCTTCATTCAGCAAACAGTTATTGCATGTTTGCATTTTAAACAGAAATAGAAATGTGTCCCATCACCCCAACAGGGGCTTTTTTCAGCATCCCACCTCCCAGACCCTGCTCCTTTCAGGCCTTGGATTAGAGTTAGAGGGAGGGTCATGGCTCAGGCAAGGGTGAGATTAGGACACTCCAAGATTCTGCAGTCCAATGGGTAGGAGCCCAGCATACCCTGCAGGGCCTAGAGCTGCTGCCATGAGCAGTTCTGCCAAGGGCCAGGCTAGGCCACCCTTCCAAGCTTCATAGCCAAGGAGGTGCCATCTGCTCCCTAGAATCCACAGACATTCCGTTTTCGTGGAAATCTGCCCCGCCCCTACCAGCCCCAGCACCTTGGTACAGCCCCAGCAGAATATAGAAGCAGAAGTTACCTGCCCCCCCCATCTCCAGCCTGGTTTTGCCTGACCTACTTCCCCAGGGAATGACTCCGTCAGTCATCCTTTCCTTTGCCCCATTCTCCACAGCACTCTGTTTTCTTTTATTTATTTATTTATTTTTTGGAGTCTTATTCTGTCACCCAGACTGGAGTGCAGTGGCCGCTCCCGGCCACCGCAGCCTCAACCTGCTGGGCTCCGGCAATCCTTCAGCCTCAGCCTTCCGAGTAGCCCGAATTACAGGCATGCGCTACCACGCCTGGCTGATTTTTAAAAATTTATTGTAGAGATGAGGTCTCGCTGCCCAGGCGGGTCTCGAACCCACGGGCTCAGGCAATCCACTAACCTCAGCCTCCCAAAGGCGCGGGATTACAGGCTGAGCCACCGAGCCCGGCTAGCACTCTGTTTTCAAGGTTCAGGGTGTGGTCTTCCCTGTGAAGTTTATCTCCTACTATCTACCACTTCCTCCTGGACACCCTCGTTCCCTGGACCCAGGGAAAGTACAATGCCTCTTGGCTGCTCTCTGGAGCCCCTGGTCTTTCATATCCAATTCCATCACATCCTCACCCTCATTCCCCGCTGCTCTCCTGGAAAAGAGCCACAGCAGCTTCAACACGGCCCTTGCTGCCTTTCTCCAACTTTCTCCAGCTGCCAAGTATACCCCTCCCTGACAGTTCTCTCCTTCCCTCTTGGGCAGATCTTGGGATGAACTTCAATTCGGAAGGCATGGTTAATGATGTCAGGAGTGTAGAGTTACTGGCGTTACAGTTGTAGTTGCCTTCTCTCTGGCTCACCCTCCGTCTGGCTTCCAGTTTAATGGTGCTGTCCATTCAGGCTGAGAAGTGAGGACAGACATGGAGGCTTGGCCATGTCTGGGGAGGTGGAGGCAGGTGTAGATTATAGTGCAGAGTCAACTGAGATGAGAGAGATGAAAGCTGTCTTCTTCAATGTTCTTGGGGTTGGAGTTCCTGCTCACAAGGCTGATGCAACCTCACCTGCCCTTACATAAGAATGGCAGTTATAGTGACTCCAAACTCTTCCTTTTTTGTTTGTTTTGTTTTAAGAGACAGGATCTCACTCTGTCACCCAGGCCGGTACCATCATGGCTCACTGCAACCTTGAATTCAGGGAGTCAAGTGATCCCCCAGCGGCCTCCCAAGTAGTTAGCACCTCAGGCGTGTATCACCATGCCTGGCCAATTTTAAAAATTTTTTGGTAAAGACAGGGTCTTGCTATGTTGCCCAGTCTGGTCTTGCACTCCTGGACTCAAATGATTCCTGCCTCAGCCTCCCAAAGTGCTGAAATTACAGGCATGAGCCACCATACTCAACCTATTCCTAGCTTTAATACTAGTTATTGCATACCTACTCTGGGCCAGTTACTGTGCTTAGCTTATTACATATATCATGTTATTCAATAAGACACTTGATACATTGTATGGAACTTCTTGTCCCCAGTAGAATGTCCTATAACTTTCTCACCAATATGGTGCATCCGTACTTTTAAAAACCCAGATCCATACTAATTTCCTTTTTTTTTTTTAAATTGGAGTCTGATTCTGTCACCCAGGCCGGAGTGTAGTTGCACACTCACGGCCACCTCAACCTGCTGGGCTCAGGTGATCCTTTCACTTCAGCCTTCCAAGTAGCTGGAACTACAGGAATGCACCACCACACCCAGCTAATTTTTTGATTTATTGTAGAGACAAGTCTCACCATGTTGCCCAGACTGCTTTCAAACCTGTGGGCTCAGACAGTCCTCTCACCTCTGTCTCCCAAAGTGCTGGGATTATAGGCATGAGCCATTGCGCCCAGCCCATACTAATTTCTTCCAAGAAGCCAACCAACTCCAGTTTTGCTTTGTCCCCTTGGGACTCGTGTACCTGGGCAGATATTTAGGTTTTTTTGTTTTTGTTTTTTTTGAGTTGGAGTCTCACTCTGTCGCCTAGACTGGAGTGCAGTGGCCGCTCCCAGCCACTGCAGCCTCGACCTGCTGGGCTCCGGTGATCCTTTTGCCTCAGCCTTCCAAGTAGCTGGAACTACAGGCACACGCTACCATGCCCGGCTAATTTTTGTTTTCTTGTAGAGATGAGGTCTCGCCAGGTTACCCAGGTGGGTCTCAAACCCGCGGGCTCAGGCAGTCCACTCACCTCAGCCTCCCAAAGCGTTGGGATTACAGGCTGAGCCATCAAGCCCAGCTATAGACATTTAGTTGATAGTAGTACATGGTGAGTGTCCCCATCATACCAAGTACCCCCAGGGGCCAGGATGAGGCCTCCTGCTTTCTCTAAGTATACCCTACCCTGCCCTATCCCCAGCAGCCACCTGAGGAGCCTGTGCTCTACACTGTCCGAATGGTAGAAAGACCTGAGCAGTAACAGCTCACACAGTCCTACACTGTGAGACTGATGTGGGTCTTGGAGGGCATCTCTTCATCCTGTGATGGTACCAGACCTAGAGAGAAGAAGAGACTTTCTCCAGGTGACACAGCGAGTAAATGGCAGAGCTGGGTCCAGAGTCCCAGCCATCTAGGTATTGGAAAAAAAATAAAAAACTGTAGAGAGAGAAAGACAAGTCTCAGAGTACCGAGGACTCATAGGGTCCCTTGGACGAGCCGGTCAATTTCCCCTCCTGCTGGCACAGCCCTCCCCTCCCCCTCCTGCCAAGCTGCCAAAGGGTCCATTTAGCTGGAGACAGCAGGCGGACGGGTGGGCGGGCCAGCTTCAAGAGCCCAGGGTAATTGCCTATAATGAAAGCTCCCACAGCCTTTGTTCCTGGGAGCGACTGTAAGTTGGGGTTGTGCTCAGAGGTCTGTGTGCACTTGGGAGCTGGTGCCCAGAGACCTCACCCTTCCTTCCTGCAGCCAAAACTGGCCCAGGATGAACTTGTTCTCCCAGGAGTCACTGTGACCCCAGCTGAGCCCACATCTCCTTTCTTGACCTACTAGCTGCCTGGACTGTGAGCATGCCCAAAGAGGCCTGTGTGCCCCCTGAGATACCAGGAATCAGTGATTCAGCTGATGCAACCTCACCTCTTTACATCATCAGAATGGCAGTAATAGTGACTGCAAATGCTTCCTTTTTTGTTTGTTTTGTTTTCTTCTAAGAGACAGGGTCTCACTCTATCACCCAGGCTGGAGTGCAGTGGTGCCATTATGGCTCACTGCAACCTTGAACTCAGGGAGTCAAGTGATCCCCCTGCCTCAGCCTCCCGAGTCATTAGGACCTCAGCTTCAGGGGGAGCTTGTCCCTTGTATATGTACATGGCCATACGTACATGCTTATCCTGAGGCTAAGGATCATGGCAGGCAAAGGAGTCAAGGCCTGGTGTTGCTAGAAGATCCCTTTGCCCTGTGGGCGATATGTGTTCCTGCAAATGGGTAAAGGATGCCAAAGGACAACTGGCATCAGGCATCAGGCATTCCAGTGCCCTTAGGGATCGTGCCCAGCTTTGCACAGAGGCCTGCTGCCTGCTGGAGTGCACGGATGTGCACAAATCCATCAGAGAGGGGCTGACCCAGGGGTACAGAGCACCAACAGAGAAGAACCAAGCTCTAGGGGGATTTTCTCAGTTCCACGAAGGGCTTTGAGATCAGGATAATTTCTGCCACAAGTGACCACTCCTTCTTGGTCCCACAGGTTGCAGATAGACCAGGAACCTGGCCCCCTCCCCCAGGGAAGCTGGGCCCTTGATGGCTACTCCAGGGTCCCCAACGAGACTGAGGAGAGTTTCTCCTGTACAGGTAAGTGGTCTGAGGGAAAGACTTCCTCTTGGGGTTAGGAGGCCATTGGGCTAGCATTTTCCTCACTGTCCACATGGAAGAAATAACCAGCTAAATAGGTCTATGTCTTGACAAAGAGAATTGAACTTTGAGTTTTTACCATGCTTGATTCAGCCCAGGGTTGGTTCATCAGATCCAGGAGCCCTTCTGGGGCAGAATAGGAGAGTGGCAAATGGGTGCCATGTTTAACTGATGCTTAGGTTGTGGGAGTGTGGCACACTGTATGTGTGAAGTCATGACAAAAAGGTAACAAGCTCCATCCACCTAACCAGGCCAGGTTCTTTTTTTTTTTGAGTTGGAGTCTCTCTCTGTCGCCCAGACTGGAGTGCAGTGGCCGCTCCCGGCCACCACAGCCTCGACCTGCTGGGCTCCAGTGATCCTTCCACCTCAGCCTTCCAAGTAGCTGGAATTACAGGCATGCGCTACCATGCCTGGCTGATTTTTTGATTTATTGTAGAGATGAGGTCTCGCTGCCCAGGTGGGTCTCGAACCCGCGGGCTCAGGCAATCCACTTACCTCAGCCTCCCAAAGGCACGGGATTACAGGCTGAGCCACCGAGCCCGGCCAGGCCAGTTTCTGAGTGATACCTAGTTTCAAAATGAAGGTGCTGGGACCAGGGAGGCAGTCCAGAGCCATCTGGCTAGCTGCCCCAAAACTACTTTCTCTCCCAGAACTACTTTTAACAGGCCACTCCCACACCTGCCCCCTTTCCTGTCACCCGTAGTCACAACATAGCACGTGGGCCTCCACAACATGAGATTCACCAAGAAGATCCCTAAAACTCTAATACAGTGATATTCTTTAAGGGCAGAGACACTGCCCATCCCGGGTACATCCTCAGGTGCTCAGTATCTCTGAATGAATGAATAGTGGGTGGATAAGTGAATGTTTTGGATATGCTAAGTAGTCAGTCCCTAAGTGGGTCAGATTCTAAACTCTCAGCAGCAATTAGGGACATGTGTTGATTTTCTTGCAACAAAAAAAAAGTACCTAGAGGAGGATGACTGTGAGTCCAACCAGAGGTACATGAGATTGCACACTGCAGGAAACCAGCTTTATCTTTTAGTTTCCCAGATAAAGGAAAACTTGCCCCTAGAAAGTAATGAGCCTGCTTTTCACAAACCTGAGATTGTCCAGAAGGTTGGTCTTTTTTTTTTTTGAGTTGGAGTCTCAGTCTGTTGCCCAGACTGGAGTGCAGTGGCCGCTCCCAGCCACCGCAGCCTCGACCTGCTGGACACCGGCGATCCTTCCGCCTCAACCTTCTGAGTAGCTGGAATTACAGGCATGCACTACCATGCCCGGTTGATTTTTTGATTTATTGTAGAGATGAGGTCTTGCCAAGTTGCCCCGGTGGGTCTCGAACCTGCGGGCTCAGGCAATCTACTCATCTCAGCCTCCCAAAGCACGGGATTACAGGCTGAACCACCGATCCTGGCTAAGAAGGTTGGTCTTACAGCTTCGTTTTAGTGCCCTACTCCAGGGGGCTCAACTGGGGCTTAGAACATAGCCTGACCCTGAGATCACGTGACATGGTGGTGTGCCACTCCTGCCTTCTCTGTCCCATGCTGGGCAGGTGATCAGATATCCCTCTTGGCCTCAAGGTTGGGGCTCTTATGAGCCATCTCTGGGTCTTGTCTATGGGAGTGAGCTTGGAAGCATTGTGACCCTAAGAGCAGAACAGCAATACTCACTCGTCCATGGCAAGCTTTGTGGAGGAAGGTTGTGGGATAGGGACTGGCCATTTAAAAAGTAAGCCACCTCCTTCCACAATAAGTATACACACAGGGGAACCAGGGCATGGCAGGGGACAAAAGGAAACCAAATTTCCCTGGCACTGAAAAGCCATCAGAATTAGAATGTGGTAACCGGGAAACTATGTGGAGCTCTATTTTTACATTTGCAGTTTAGTTAGTGTAATGGCTTCCTCATGTGTATGTCACATTGTTAGAGCCTAATGATCTCCATCCACCTAAACAGGCACTCGTTCATGATTATTATCCGATGAGTTGGTGAGAGGACTTTTACTTTTAATGTCTGCAGCACACTGGTGTTAGGAATCCCCCAGGCATGTCAGCTAGACCACCGACTGGCTGGATCTGAAAATGACTGATAGATCACAGGTTGGATTGCTCTGTCAGGCAGAGTGCAGTGAACCTTTAGAGGTGGGCTTTGCCAGAAAAGTGAGAAACACGGCTTTCTCTAAGGCTCCTGGGGAAGGGGAGCAGGGTTCACAGCACTGCCTCTGCTCTGACACCAGTTGTCATGGTGACCCATCTTTGCTGAGGATACACCGAACTCTTTGATGGGTTGGATGGGGAGAGAGATTTGGGATTTGTCTGCTTTGTGGGGGAGCCTGTACTCCTCTGAGCTTGAAGAAGACAGAGAGTAGAAGAAGAGAGACAGCTGAAGGGTTTCATTTTATGCCTTGCGCACTCACCCTCAAACTCAGGTCACAACTTGACTCATTCATTCATGTACTCTTTCATTCAATCAACACACCATCCATGAGTGTTTGCCTTGTGCGGAACACTGTATTTGACACTGGGGTAAAAGATGACTAAGACTTTGACCTGCCTTAGGGTTTCACTCCAGTGAGACTTATCTATAGAATTTTTTGGGATCCCAGAAGCCCTGCCCAGTAACCATGGGGTTGACGAGATAGTCAGTCAGTCCTGCCTGTTCCACTAGGCGCCGCAGCATGAGGAGGTTCCCTAGGCTTATTATTCCTCCTTGTAGGAGAATTGAGTGCCTTGGAGAGTACCATACCATTTATTTATATCATTCACAGAATCCAGTTATTTCAGTTATTGATCATGTTATTTCCATATCAATTTGTAGATGACAGGGTGCAGGGAACTGTTTTGAAGTTCAAATATCTTCTCCTCCTGTCCATGAACTCATCATTTCCCTCATCACCTAGCACAGTACCCGGTGGTCAGTGTTCGGTGGGTGAGTGAATTGAGAGTGTGAGGAACCCAAAGAAAGTGGTTGCTGAGTTCATTTATCTTTCGTTAGCTTGTTTCTTGCTCTACCAGTCAAGGAGGAGTAAGCAGTCTTTCTCTGCTCTCTTCCCAATATGGTCCTCTCTAGCCTCCAGGCTCACTGAATCAGTGAGGGTTTGGGGAAGGCTGCAGAGTCCTTGAGGGGAGCAGAAGGCTGGGAAATTTCTCAGCCCTGTACCACTGTCTTACTCTGCCTGGACTCTGGGAATAGAGTCCAAACAAGGCTTTATAATGTTATGTAGCAGGAAGAGAATTTCTTATGATGACTTGCCACCGTGCTGGGGATGGCCTTCATATGTCCCAAAGGCTGTCTACAGGCAACTGCTCCTTCTGCTTCTACCGTGGGGCAAGCGTGGAAATGCCCAACCCGTGAGTGTTTGTACATGTACCCTGACCCTCCCCTGGACCTCCTGGCTTTGCTGGTGAAAGCCCAGCACTGGCCCCATCTGCTCACACTCCCTTTGGTTGCTGTTAGTGGCCGGCCATGCACAGACCACCATCAGATCTTAATTTGGACAGCCAAGGGAAACCAGGGCTGACATTACTGGGGCCCACGTGTGTGAAGCTGTGTGCAAGAGGACTGGGAAGGGTCGTCCCGAGGTTTACACAGATTCAGTAATTACTTCCACTTTGTGGCATGTTTGAATGAGCACTAAGTGGACACATAATGAAAGGATCTTTTCTCATCATAACATTTGTCACCCGAGAACAAGCCAGAGCCTCCTCCCTGCCTCCTCCTCATACAAGGACTGATATATATATAGAACGGGAGGGGTAGTGTGGAGTTTGGCCTTGCACTGGGGTTGTTTTGCTTTTCTTTCTCTTTTGTCTCCCTCCATGAGCTGACTCCATCTTTAAGCTTAAGTTTTTCATGTCTTTTGGATTTGAAATTAAGCAGGAATAGAGCCTTCATTCTAAGAAAACTTGCAAAGCTGGTGTGCCCAGGGCAGAAGTGAGGGATGGTAACCATGCTCTCTGGGAGAGGAGTTTGTTCTGTGCTTCTAGGTGGACTCCAGTTCAGTGGTACAATCCCTCCATGCTCTTCTGGAAGTTTCAGGCCAAATTCAAGTACCACAAGACTATAATAACTTGGCATCAAAGAATATAAGAAGTTGAAGCTCTAAGAACTATATAGATCACCCAAATTTGGCCTCATTTTCAATAGGGGGAGATAAAACTCAAAGAGAAGTGACTTGCCCAAGACTGTATGGTGAGTTAGGTGAACTGAAGCCAGGACTACTGCCTTCTGATTCCACAAACATTAAAATAACAAAATGGTAAACATGACTACCATTTACTGAACACCTACTATGTGCAGGGCACAGTGTTAGGTGCTTTACATAAAATCTTCATGAATACCTGTATAACCCTTTGAAGGTGGTATGATTACTCTGTGTTATAGATGAGCAAACTTAGGCTCAGAAAAATTACATAAAATCTGTCTGAGGCCATACAGCTAAGAGGCTGTATCAGTATCCAAACCCAGGCTTAGCAAAAGGTTACACCCTTCTCCTCTTTCTCCCTGCCTTCCCAACTGCTGCTGGTACTCAATTGCACATTGTCCAAGCTCAGCTCAGTCTTCCTTAACCTCTGCCAAGCAGTGGGGATGGAAACAGTGCCAATGAGCCATAGTCACTGCTGACATCTCCCTCAACTCAAGCAAGCCCCAGGATGTCCCTGGCATCCCTGTCACTCTGAACCTGTGTCATTTCATGCTGAGTTCACACCACTGTGTTCCCTGCCCTCTGGGGACTCTGGGACAAGATAAGCCTTATGTCTCTGCCATCCGTCGAGAGAAGACATGCAGACAATTGACTAGAAAACAGAACACATTCAGGGGAAGATGATATTAGTCTAGTTCTCAGGTCTCAAGAGGGTCAGTACCACTGTGGAGCAGAGGAGACCTGAGAGCGCAAGGGAGACCCTGTTTGGGTAAACAGAGCAACCATTTGGGGCCAGGTAGGCCTCAGGAGCTGGGATGAGAGTTCATAATAATACTAATAGCAGCAGCTGACACTTACTGTGGCTTACTGTGAACCAGTCATTGTCACAGCACCTTTAATTCTTCTAACACCTCTGTGAGGGTTGGGACCTAACTCACTAATTTGCATCACAGCTTCCTCATTTGCTAGCTATACAGCCTTGGGCAAGTTGTTTAATATCCCTGTGCCTCTGTTTCCTTGGTTGTAACTGGGGCCCATAACAGTACTTTCCTTGTAGGGTTTTGTGAGGATTAAATGTATCGACATAGGCAAAGAGCTTAGAAGAATGATACACAGTAACTGCTCAATACGTGTTCAGTATTATTGTTATTGAGGAAAGCGCTATTATCATGCCCACTTCACAGATGAGGAAACTGTGGTACAGAGAGGTTAAGTGACTTGCCCAAGGTGGGTCTAGCCAGAATTTCAATACAGCCAGTCTCCAGAGGTTATGCTCTTAGCCATACATACCATGACCTCAACTGAGGGAAAGATGTTTCAAGTCTGGGAGTCTTCCCAGGGAGGCAGGAGAGGCAGTGGGATAAGAGCCTGGCTCTAAGAGAAGCCGGGAAGGAAGAGGCCAGAGAAGTGAGGTCATCTGAGGTACCTGTTGGAGGGGTGTGAACTAGAAACTGCAGGGATCTGGATCCTATTTCACTGAAAGAGGGGAGAAGGAGGGAGGAGACTGAGTGACTTCTCTTCAAGACAGTGTTTGGCTGGGGATGGGTTTTATCTCTCTAGGCAATGAGCTTGACCCAGTAGGGGACATTTTACTGGAGGATCAAGAATAGTGGAGACAGTCCAGAGTCCCCCTTCCCCAGGGTTACCCTGGGCCCCGGCCTTCCCTCTCTTCAGAGTGCGTGAATGGTTCTACATGGTTTTGCAACTGTGCGTGCTCAAAATATAATACGTAGGGTTGGCAAGGCCTAGCTTCCCTGTTTCCGGCTGCACTATAAGAAAACCAGGACCTTTGCATTGCCCAACTCCAGAGCGAATTCATGTCCACTTGTCAAATTTGTATAAAGCCCTTACTATATGCCAAGTACTATTCTAAAAGCTTGGAATACATTCATGGACAAAACAGGGAAAGACCTCTGCCTGTTTTGGGCTTATGGTGCCATCTGGAGCTATGCAGTATAGAGCCTATGCAGCTGTACATAATCTACATGGTGGCACAGGAGAATCCCCAACCCTCGATTATGCCTCCCACCCCAAAAAGCACAAGCAGAGCTCCAGTCTCATGATATTTCCCAGGCCTATAAGCAACAGCAGTCTGTGGGCTACCTGCTTCACCCTGAATCCCTGAATTGAAGAGGAAGGTGCTACACTTCCCCCTGTGGTTTTCCTAGAGAAATACCCCCCTACCCAATACCTGTCTATCATGGACTTGGCTTCCTCCTGGCAGGTTTTTGGAGATTCAACTTTCCAACCTAGGATATCCCAACCCCTTGTCTAGTTATCTGTATGCCATGAGCTATGGGAAGGTCCTGTGGGCAAAGATACTTAGGAAGAGGCAGGCTGGTTGGTAGGAATCTCTCCAGATTCCTACTCCCACCCCATACAATTTCAGAGGTTGTTATCCAGGGAGCTATGGAACAGTTCGAAATTCCAGCCAAGAAATGGAAACGGGGCCAATGAGCCATAGTCCCTGCTGGCATCTCCCCCAACCCAAGTAGGAGACAGCCGTGGGGTGGAATTTTTGCTAAACTTCTGCCACTGCTGCTCCCTACTTCTCTGGCCAATCCAGGTAAGCCTTGCCTCAATTGAGGCCCTGAAGACCTGGCTTCTCAGGTCTTTGTCCCATGCCAGGGCAAAGGTTGGCTAGCCCTCTGAACTAAGATCTCCCTGAGAAGGCTCAGAGTAGACAGAGAGGCTGCAGGGGCTTTATCTCCAGGAGTGCTGCCTCGATCAGTAGCCGTCAAGGCTGAAGTCTCTCCCTCCAGCACCACTGAATGGGCAGAAAGTGGAACACATCATTCCACCCCCCAACAAACCTTAGTAAGAGGGTGAGGGCCCCCTGCTGAGAGATCCCCCCCCCCAGGGATGCCTTGCAGGCTTACACAGAAGAAGCTCTGGGGAGAGGCAGTTGAAGAGACTGAGGTGACACAGACACAACAGCCAGAGAGATTAAGTACTGAGAATTACCCCCAGTCACAACAGTCATCCTTTAAAATGGCAGAAGGAATAAAAAACCTGCCTTCCTATGTGTGGCTCCCAGGCGGTGGGAGTCCCCAGCTTCTGAGGGAGCTGAAGATAATTAAAGGTCAGGACCCAGGAAGGGTCAGTGAGCCAGGGGTCATCATCTACCCCAGAGCACATGGAACCCAGGGAGGAGGGGAGAGCAGAGAAACACATAGTTGTCCCTTCTCTCAAGAAAATCATTCTACCTCCACAGAGGGCAGGAGGAGGAAATGAGAGTGTTCTGTGGTGTGAACGATTGAGGTCAGATAAATAAGAGAACGTCCTGGCAGGAGGAGAGCTCAGCCCCAGTGGAAATGGAGGGAGAGTGGTCCAAGGTTCACATAAACACTGGCACAGTCCAGGGCAGGAGCTGACCCCATGAGCTCCCTGCATCATTCCTGCCAAAGAATCAGACCCTGTGAAAGACGAAGTGCTCATCGTGGCATGGAAACTCCTACCCATCACATCAATGAATATTCTTAACATTTGCTGAGCAATTTTTGTAAGTCGAATAATTGCTAGTGATTGTTCTATTAAAATTCATTGAAATATGAATCCATGGCATTCCTCTGTTAAGTTGAATGCCTCATTTAAAAACCTAACCAAAAACTCTAATAAAGCACAGAGGTGCCAACTGAGAAAATGAGTGCAGCCACAAAATGGAAATGCCTTTCTCTTCGGGGGAAGAAGAAGGCTAGGTTTCTTTAAACCAGCTGTTCCAGATGGTTCAGGTGAAGGTGGGTCCGAGTTGCTTCTTACTCCTGAATTTTTCTTTATCTTTTTGGAGTCAGGAACCTCTTTAAGGACCTGATTGATATGTCCCAGAAAAGTGGGCATATTCACAGCATTTGGCTTATATTTGATGGTTGTATCTCTGAACCTCCTAAATCCAGTCTGTGAACACAGAGTCAGAAGTTCTGTTCTGGGCTAGTGATGTCATCGCTGTGTTGGCAAGACAACCTCAGGTTTGGGCCTTGTGTTTTTCCCTCTTAGTGTTTACTCGGTCCAGAGTGAGGTAAGAGAATTTATTACAGAGTGAGATGACCTTTTCTCTGTTCTTTAAAGAGAGCTGGGGTCTCCTTCCGTCACCCAGGATTGAGTGCAGTGATACCATCATATCTCATTGCAGCCTCGAACTCCTGGGCTCAAGCAATCCTCCCATCTCAGCTTCCCAAGTAGCTGGGACTAACAGCCACACACCACCACACCTGGTTAATTATTTTTCCATTTTTTTAAATAGAGCTGAGGTCTTACTATGTTGCCCAGACTGGTCTTGAACTCCTGATCTCTTGAACAACTGGCTAATTATTTTTACTTTTTTTTTTTTTTTTGCAGAGATAGGGGTCTCACTATGTTGACCAAGTTGGTCTTGAACTCCTGATCTCAAGCGATCCACCCAGCTGGGATTACAGGCATGATCTACCATGCCTGGCCAAGATTATTTTTAAGGTCCCACTTAGTATTTTGACTCAGAGACCTTAAAACAACCAGTTCTGCATTGATAGGTCAGGTTTGACTCTACTTTCCCCATTCCAAAGGACACATGCTCACACAAGCAGTTTGTATGTTTCTATTCAACACATAAGCACAGCCACAAGCAAATACACATTTGTCTCTTCTTCCTTTGCCTGCCTGGAGTTCCCCCTCACAGGCCTGCAGTTGCCATGACAACTAATCTGGGTGTATCTCAGCCTAAGGGCGATGTACCTGGGTGGTGCAGAGCTAATTTGGGGCCCAATGTGCAATGACCACCCTAGCCCTGTGTATGGGACAGTTGCCATGGCAACATACAGGAAAAGCACATGTGGGAAACATCTGGACTTCTTATCCTGGGCTCTTTATTAGCCTAAGGAACAGAGGGATCCAATTTTAAATGAGTCCAATTTCAGACACAGCACCCTAGATTAGATTCTTCTGCCTTTTCTTGCTAAAAGCCCATAAGCAGAGGAAGTAGAGATTATCCAGCCCCCAACCCCACCTAATTTCTTACATGACCAGCTGTACTGCAGAGAACATAGGCATTCTCTTTTTTTTTTTTTTTTTTCTGAGTTGGAGTCTCACTCTGTCACCTAGACTGGAGGTGCAGTGGCCGCTCC
>NW_007253390.1:1331508-1339749 GCF_000164805.1 Carlito syrichta
TGCTGGGCTCCGTCGATCCTTCCGCCTCAGCCTTCCAAGTAGCTGGAGCTATAGGCACGCACTACCACACCCGGCTAATTTTTTATTTATTGTAGAGATGAGGTCTCACCAAGTTGCCCAGGCAGGTCTCGAACCCGTGGGCTCAGGCAGTCCACTCTCCTCGGCCTCCCAAAATGCTGGGATTACAGGCTGAGCCACCGAGCCCGGCCATAGGTATTCTCTTAAGGCCACAGAGCAAGTCAAGAAGGGAACCCAGGACCCCCAAGACTTGAAGTCTCCAAGGGATCCTGGATTTGTTGGGACCCAAAAGTGACCCGGACCCCACGACACAGGTCATAGAGCTGAGCTATGAAGGCACTGGTGGTACTATAGGCCATCAGCTCTGTCCAAAGGATAACTCTCTGCCCTACTCGCACTCCCAGGATTCTGTGGGCCAGTCTTAATGTGACTGAAGTCCTCCTAGACTTATGCAGACTTCAGGTGCAGCAGGTGTCTGGGTTCAGGAGCTCCTCAGAAGGACAGGCAAGACAGACAGGGCCCTCTTTCCTACTTTCCACTCCCCTCCAGTCCCCAGTCCCCATTTCTCAGCCAGGACCCCAGACTTTACTGCTATGGGATTCTACACTTCTGGTGTCACATGCAGTTATTAAGCAAGTCCCTAGAAACAGCTTCATGGTGATAGTATGAAGTTATGGGAAAGTGTGGGACACACACAGATCTGTATTCAGATTCTGATTCCACCAGCAGCCTGCTGTGTGGTCCCAGGCAAGTGCATTTCTCTGTCAAATGAAGATAGATAGTTCCAGCTTCAACAGGTTTGCTGAAATAATGTGCAGTCCTGGGGCCAGAGAGGATGAGCCAAGGACCTGCAGAGTCCACAGAAATGTCTCCACTACCAATGTGCTGGAAAAGTAAAGGTAGTGACTAGGCTGGAGGAAGCAAGTAGACCAATCTAGGAGGAATTCCTGGATGAAGCCCTGGAAGTGTGAGCTCCTTGGAGCATCCGTGTTGGAACACTGTGTCCACTGTCCCTTTTTCTTCTGCAATTGGGAGAGGGTGAGGCTTAAGTACCATTTTGGATAATTGCCTGTGCCAGGAAGCCTGGGCTGTGAGGACACTTTGCCCACTTTTGTCCCCATCTCCCAGATGTGTAACAAAACTCTCCCCACACCTCTGAGCAGAGCAGAGATTTGGCAACAGATTTGGCAACAGATTTGGCAACAGATTTGGCAAATTGAGAGTCTCAACCCTCAATGTCCCAAGGTCATTACCCTGAAGAGCTGGAGCTTCTCTCAAAGGGGCAAGGAGAGGGTGGGCTGGCCTTGCTCTGGCCCAGGGCTGCAGGGAGGGAAGAAAAGATGTTGCTGGGCCACCATCCCAGAAGTCTGGCTTCCATTCCACACACCAGCTGCACTGTCTCTCGCCACAGGGTATTAAGAGGTCACCGCTGTTTACAATTCCCCACACATCTGTTCCGAGTCACGCATTCATTCATTTAATCAATCGTCATTCACCAAATATTTTTGAGAGCCCACTATGTGCACAGAGCTGTGAAGGGTTTTGAGAAGAGGTTTAAGAAAAGATGGAGGCTTGAGAGGCACCAATGAGTGAATGATGAACAATGACCCGGAATGTTCGGAAATTATTAAAGTGGCTTAGGCTGAGGGGGTGAGTCAGGGAAGGCAGAGGGGAGGTACATTTAGCCTCAAGAAGGGCTAGGGAGAAGAGAGGACTCTAATCCTTTCTCTAAACCAGCTCCTCCTGAAGTCTTCCCCATCTTTTTTTTTTTCTGAGTTGGAGTCTCACTCCATCACCCAGACTGGAGCGCAGTGGCCCGCTCCCGGCCACCGCAGCCTCGACCCGCTGGGCTCCGGCGATCCTTCCGCCTCAGCCTTCCGAGGAGCCGGAATTACAGAGGCACACTACCACGCCCAGCTAATTTTTGATTTATCGTAGAGATGAGGTCTCGCCAAGTTGCCCGGGCGGTTCTCGAACCGGGCTCAGGCAATCCACTCACCTCAGCCTCCCAAAGACATGGGATCACAGGCTGAGCCACCGAGTCCGGCTAGTCTTCCCCATCTTAATTGATGGCAAGTCCAGTCTTAGAGTTATCCAAGACTATATTCTTGGGGATATTCTTGATTCCTGTCTTTCCCACACACTCACATTGGGCCCATCACCAAATTCTAACAGTTTCAAAATATATCCAGAGTCTGACTACTTCTCAAGTCATCACCTAGTTCCAAGCCACTGTTACCTCTCACCTGGATCATCGCAACTGCTTCTGCCCATGCACCCAGCTATTTGCTCCCTACACAGCAGCAAAAGTAACCTTTTCAAGGGGAAATCCAGGTCATGTCACTCTCTACTCCAAACCGGCCAAGGCTCCCATCTCACTCGGAGTTAAAGGCCAAGTCCTTGCCATGACCTAAAAGGCCCTCCGCTCACTGGTCTCCCATGACTTCTTCCCTTCCAATGTCCCCTCCCTTCTTTTCTCTTTAGCAATGTTGACCTCCTTGCTTCCCTTGGAAAACTCCAGGCACACTCTCCCTCGGGGCCTTTACCCTCCTTGTGCCTGGAACACTCTTCTCCCAGATATCCGTGTAGACTGCCTTGTTTCCTTTAGATCTTTACTTAAATGTCACCTTCTCAGTTAAGCCTTGTTTAGCCACCATATGGAAAATTCAGCCCCTACCCCTGGATATTTCATATTCCTCTTCCTGCTTTTTTTCTCCTTAGCACTTTTTGGTTGCTAACATTTCTGTCTGATTTATTGTCTGTCGCTCCCATTTGAATAGAAGTTCCCTTAGAATAAGAATTTGGTTCTGGGTCAGGCTTGGTGGCTCAGCCTGTAATCCCAGCACTTTGGGAGGCCGAGGTAAGTAGATTGCCTGAGCCTGCGGGTTCGAGACCGGCCTGGGCAACTTGGTGAGACTTCATCTCTACAATAAATAAAAAAATAACCAGGCACGGTAGTGCACGTCTACTTGTAGTTCTGGCTACTTGGAAGGCTGAGGTAAATGGATTACGGGAGCCCAGCAGGTCGACACTCAGGTGGTTGTGAGTGTGCCACATTGCACTTCAGCCTGGGGAATGGAGTGAGACTCCAACTCAAAAAAAAAAAAAAAAAGAATTTGGGTCTGTTTGTTCTCTACTGTATCCTCCAGCACCTATCATGGCTGGCCCTGAACAAAGTATGAATAGTGGAGAGTTCATTGTCTGCGTGCAGACAGGACTCTGTGCTCTGGCACCAGCTATTTCAACCGTCTCCAAACTGGCCTTGCCCACATTTTAGGTGCTCAAGCAGTTCCTGCTGACTTGGTTGCAGTTAGAGACCATCATACTAAGTGAACTATAACAGAAACAAAGAACTGAATACCACATGGGCTCACTCATAAGTGGACCCTAAACACTAGTCACCCAGCACAAGGGTGGAATCAGCAGATGCTGGGCACTACTGGGGAGGAAGGAAAGGAGGAGGGAGGGGGGCACGTGGCAACACACTGGGTACCTAGTCCACTATCAGGGGGAGAGAAGGCCGGCTAGAAACCCAAACATCACCTGCATGCAACCTACTTATGTAGTAAATCCCTACTGTACCCCACAACTCTAAAATAAAAGTAAGTCGCGCCGGGCTCAGTGGCTCAACCTGTAATCCCGCGCTTTGGGAGGTTGAGGTGAGTGGATTGCTTGAGCCCACGGGTTCAAGACCCGCCTGGGCAACTTGGCAAGACCTCATCTCTACAATAAATCAAAAATATTAGCTGGGCATGGTAGCGCGTGCCTGTAGTTCCAGCTATTCAGAAGGCTGAGGTGGAAGGATGGCCGGAGCCCAGTAGGTCGAGGCTGCGGTGGCCGGGAGCGGCCACTGCACTCCAGTCTGGGCGACCGAGTGAGACTCCAACTCAAAAAAAAAAAACAAAATAAGTCTCTACTGATAGGTGGCATAACATAGGGGAATGACATGGTGGAGAAAAGGGCAGAAAGAAGTGGCTGTAGGGCTTTGCGCAAAGGCAGAGGTGTTGGGATTCTGCTGCAGAGGTGATGAAGAGACCCATCATAGGGTCTAAGCAGGAAAAACATAAAGAAAACACTTATCAGTTGGGCCAGTGGCAACTTGACACTGGTCCAGGGTAAGTGGGCTAGGCTTGCAGAGACATATGGCTGGGTTCCCAGCCCTTGCTCTCCAGATCCTGATTGTGAACCCAGAAATCATGAAGAGTCTCTCCTCTCCCCTGCTCTGCCCTTAGCCCTGGAGAGAGCCAAGTATGGACTCACCTGTCCACTCCTTCTTCCCTCAGATCCCCCCTTCTCCCAAGGTCACCTTTCGAGGTCAACAGTGTGGAGGCAGCCTAGCCTTCCCTCCTACCATCTCCTCTCTTTCACTGCCTTCCCACTCCTCCCCTAATCCAGTCCTAATAGGCAGAGCCCTCAAACCCAGACACCAGGGTTGCATCCGTTTCTAATCACAGGGGTGTGAGAATGTGAAATCACACAGCATGCCTCACCCTGGCTGTATGCCTATATCTTCATTCTTCAAATTGCCTTAAGTTATTGGTCAAGAGATGTGGTTAAATCACTCATTCTCTCTCCATTCCAGAAACTAGCAATGCCTTTGGAGAGAGAGGAATGGGGTGATCTCTGGGGCACTGGGAATTGGGGACTTTCATGGTTTCAAACCAGCCTCTTTCCCCACCACCCCTTTAGAAACTGGGCAGGATCCGGCCTCCTTAGGTTACTGACATCACCAGCACCCACTCTCTGTCCAGCTGGGCCTCTCCTTCATCACATAGCTCCTTCAGCAGTTGTAAGATCTCTCTTCAGTCGACAATTTTAAGCCTGTCATTTGGGGAAAATGGCTGAATGAGAGGGGCTGAGGGCTAGATTTGGGGATAATGTAACAGGGCAGGTTCCTCTCTTTTTAGGGATCACTTCAGGAAACATTCTGCACATATTGGCTTTATTGACTGAGGCTGGAATGGCTGTTGCCACGGCAGCAGAGCACTCCCACTGCAGTAAAGGATAGTGGGAAACTCAGGGGATGTGAAAGGAATAAAAAAGGAGCCAGATAGAGGGAGAGGTTGCATTAGGGAGTACTGGAAACTTCTTGGATGCCAAGGTGACTATTTAAAGGGACTACCAACTGGCCATGGCAAGACCCTATAAAGAATGACAGTGGGAAGACAAGCAGGACCGTGTGGGCAGAGGGAAGACTGGCACTCAGAGGAACTGGCACCAAATTAACTCACAAGATGCTCATTGAAGGGGTTTTCCATCTCAACCTGACTGGTGACATTTCATGCAGAAAGGAGTATGGAACACGAGGTTTATATGGCGGGGAGGAGGCCACGCCTCTCTTCTGGACAACCATCTCTTCTCTTCTCAAAAGAAGTAGAATTTCAGGAGTTGTTTATTGAAGAAAGCGAAAGGACTTGGGGTCTGGGGAATATGATGCCCCATGAGAGGAGGTACAGTGGAACAAAGAGGAATAAAGAGAGGAAAGGGACCAGGCTGAAGCATTCCAGATCAAATGAGGAAGTAAAATAGCCAGGAAGGAAGGAAGGAAGATCAGGTCTCCAGACAGGGGCATCCCATGACAAGTACACGCAGGTTGGTAGAGCAACAAGAGAATTTGAGAGGAGGTAACCTACAGACATGGAGGCAAGAGACAAGAGGCCAAATTAGACCAGGGGAGAGAGCACCAGGTTCTGCCCCCAGCAATTTACACTGAGTGGAATGAGTCACAGTGGAAATAAGGTTTTTCAGCCAGGATGGTAACCAGTTAATTTCCCTGTGTCTGCTAAGGAAAGTAAATTTATATGTAGGAAGAGAGCATAGAGACAACAAGTAAGAACAATTGTAACTTGGTAAATCAGAGACTTGGTGTCTTCAGATTCTCAAATGGCTATTTTTAGGAAAGATGAGATTGAATTAGTGGGCACCTTGTATAAATTAGAGAATGACCAGTGAGTAAGGATCAGGACTGTAGAAGTGATGGTTTGTGATTTCATTAAAAATAGCCTGTGGGATAGGGGAGGAAGGGCGTGCTTGTGCTCATTCAAAGATTTGGCACCAAAGGTAGACCTGATCCTCTGCTGAGCTGGGATCTCATGTTTGGGCATAAACATGAGTATCCCATGTCTACCCAAAGAGAAAGTCCCATGACTGGCCACATCCTCCGGGCACTCTCTGTGCCCTGGCTAAGTTCTGGTATGATCCGCTCATATCCCTTCAGTCAGTTCCTTATTGCTTGTCATTTCCTATCAGGAATCACAAGTCCTGGTTCCACCCCTGAATTTCCTAAGTGCTGGACACAGGCCTCTGAGGCCAGTCTGCAATGTTCATTGCAGAGGTGCCACAGAACCTTTTGGAAAATCTTTGCACCCACCTACTCTCCTCCACTCCCAGGGCTTCTTGTTATTCCTGTAATTAGAATACACATACCTATGTCTGACTATCTGTGATGAATATGTTGATGTGTGTGACAGTGCTTTTTCACAGGAACAGGGTTATTATTTCTCAACTCTTGTATTGTGTGCCTTGTATGCTCTGCCAGACATTGAGTCCCTTGAGGGCAGAATCTCCATCTCTCACTGTATTTCCAAGGCTACACCAAGGGTCCATGCTTCTTACCAAACACCCCTCTGCTCGAGAACTCAATGTTCTCAGTACTATGATAAGCCCATTAATCCTCTTTGCTATGATTCCTGTTTTTGCAGATTATATGGTGTCTAAATCTATCTCTGGGATCATGGAAGGCAGAGTCCTGAGATACTACTAGAACCCAAGAGGTACAGACCCAGTGCAGAACGCTCAGGCTTCCAAATCCATATTACCAACACAGTTGCACTACCTGCTCCCTGCAAGGTGCTGAGAGACACAGTTCTGTACTAGGAGAGCTTCTGTGCTGTTGGAGGAGACAGACAAATACACATACACATATACCTCTCATCCCAGGCAGGCTGTGATGATTTGTGCTAGCAGAGTGTGTGAACCATGAGACTCAGATGTAGGGCTCTTCAAGAGGAAGGTGGGGAGGGAACTGCAGAGATGGAGGTTGGGGATGGAGTGGGGGGATAATCTGATGGTTAGCACATTCTGGCAAAAAGTTCTTAGGGATTCACAATCCCCAGTGTATGCTCAATCTGTGATCTGTCCCTTCTTGGAGCAAGTTTTGCTTTCAGAGAATTCCCCTTCACTTTCTCCTGTCTCTCTCTCTCTTTTTTTTTTTTTTTTTTTTTTGAGAACCTTTTGCTAAGAGCCTCTTGCTCAGGCAACCTGGCCCTGACTTGGGTCATGGGAGGATGGGCAGTGTCTCTTCTGAGGTACAGTCCTAGGCAAACTGCTGCTTACTCTCTCTGGCTCTTGTTCCCCTTCCACCCCATCCCTCTCCTCTAGGGAGACACAGACAGGAGGGAAGGAAAGAGGGCTAGGGAAATGGTTTCTTAAATTGCTCAGTAGCCCTGCTTTAGCTCTGGCAGGCAAGGGACTCAGTGCTAAGCCTCCTCCTGATTTCCTAGGTTTGACACAAGGCTTTACAGTTCCAAAGACCCCTTAACTATGAAGCTGGTATTATAACCACTATAACAGAAGACAGAGAGCCAGAGGGGGGGCTTCAATGTCTTTGACAAGGTCATGCGGTCAACTGGAATAGAAATCCAGCCTCCACATCCCAAGAGTTACTCCCTCCCTCCAATGTCCTCTGGTCCTGTCTCTCCAAGCCACCCGCGTCCTACCCCGCATACTCAGAAGGGCAACCTCAGAGACTGAAGTAGGGTGGGACTGGGAGTTTCCTGGAGGAAAAGTGACCGTGGTTTTGGGTAGGGGGTGGAGAACTAGCAACCTGGATATCACACCTCTCCCAGGCCCCACAGACCCACTCTGCCGCCCACATCCCGAGCCGCCCTCTCGGTCTCTTTTACCTGCACCCCCACGGTCTCCTCACAGATCTTTCTCCCGGACGCGGCAGGGGGCCACCCGTGCTCTCCGAGAACCCAAGAACCCGCCCCGCCTCTGCGCGGAAAGCCAGGAGAAAAACGGGTCGGATCCTTTATCTCCCCCTTACCCCCCACTCATCCGCCCCGGAGCTCCGCTCGCAGATACCTCCCCCTCCCGAGCCAGAAATAGACACACTCTCTCTCCCCCACCTCCCTCCCCTTGCGCACACTCCTCCCCTCCTCCCGTTTGCTCCCCGCCTTCGCCTTCCCCTTCCCTCCTGCCCCCGCTCGGAGACGCAGCCCG
>NW_007253390.1:1340545-1357112 GCF_000164805.1 Carlito syrichta
GTTCCTCACGGACTCCGAGAAGAAGCTGCAGCTCTACGAGCCCGAGTGGAGCGACGACATGGCCAAGGCGCCCAAGGGCTTGGGCAAGGGGGGGTCCAAGGGCCGCGAGGCTCCGCTGATGTCCAAGACGCTGTCCAAGTCAGAGCACTCGCTCTTCCAGGCCAAGAGCAGCCCGGCGGGCGGCGCCAAGACCCCCTTGGCCCCGCTCGCGCCCAGTCTGGGAAAGCCCAGCCGGATCCCTCGAGGACCCTACGCGGAGGTCAAGCCGCTCAGCAAGGCGCCTGAGGCGGCCGTGAGCGACGACAGCAAATCCGACGACGAGCTGCTCTCCAGCAAGGCCAAGGCGCAGAAGGGCTCCGGGCCGGTGCCCCCGGCCAAGGGCCAGGAAGAGCGCGCCTTCCTCAAGGTGGACCCCGAGCTCGTGGTGACGGTGCTGGGCGACCTGGAGCAGCTGCTCTTCAGCCAGATGCTGGGTGAGTCCCGCCGCCCCGCCCCGCCCCGCCCCTGGCTTTCTCCCGGCCAGCCGCAGGGGAAGGTGTGGGGAAGACGAAGCCCCCTCTCCTGTGCCCTACCCGATAAGCTTTCCTGATCGAGGGTCAGGTTGTGAGGGGGCGTTGCGCCCAGGTGTGCAGAGCTGGCCCGACTCCAGATGCGCAAGGCTGAAGTGTACCTTCTTAAAGACATTACCAGGCGGGAACCCAGGCTCCCCTCCGGCCTGCCTGAGGTGAGGCTGGACAATGGGGTGGGGGTGGGTCACAGAGCCCAGAATCCCAATATGGCAAAACCTGGGGCTGGTGTAGACCTCAGTGTGACATGGTCTGCGATCCACAGGAGCATCCAGCACTGCTAGGGGAGTGTCCGGTGAGAGCCCGGATCTAGAGGACAGATGTGGGAGAGCAGATGTGAGGGCTGGTCGGCCCGGAACACAGCTGGGGCGCCACTTCCTCTGGATCCCGAGTGGAAGCGAGAGTCGGATTTCCCGGGTGTGGGGTTCTGGCAAAGAGAAGCGTCTAGGACCAGGGGGGCAAGCGGGCCGCCAGCTGCGCGCATCCGGGTGCGCGTCCTATACCTCGGCCTCGACCCGGGCTCTGGCCCCAACCGGTTCATCCCCAGGTCTTTCAGGGCGTGTGGAGATGTCTGGGCTTTTGCGCCGAGACTTCTGGTGCACCAGGAAGCCTTTGCCCTTTGGCTAATGGAAGCCGAGCAGGCGGGAAGGGAGGAACAAAGCTTGCTGGGGTGGAGGAAGCGCAGAGCTGCTCCATTGTTCTCCGAGCCTGAAGAGTCCCTGCAAAAAACCCGGAGCGGGCCCCGGAACTGCGTTTCCTTTCCCTAGAGAGCCCCTGCCCTCCGAGAGGGGTGGGTCTGGGATGTGCCGGACGCTGGGCTGCCATGCCTCCGGAGCTGGCGCGAGCCGCGCGGGGGCCACGGGAGGAGGGCGGCGAGGTCTGGGGCCCAGGCACGCTGCCTCGGCTGCGTGGACTTGTTGCGGTGGCTGGGATGTGGGTCCTCTGGCGCCGAGGGACCCGAGCTTCCCTTCCCGGGTACCCGGTAGGCTGCCTGCCCGCTGGGGGCTGGGAAGGGGCGTGTCCGTGCGCATGTGAAGGGGCGGGGCCGAGTGACGGGCTGCGGTCGGAGTGACGAGCTTGGCGGGTGGGGATGGATGGCAGAGCTGGCCTGCAGGCCCTGGAGAAGGCGAAGCTGGAGGAGACCGGTTTGGCCTGCAGCAGTCTTCCCAGGGACCCTGACTCCGGTGTGGGCCAGGATGAGGGTCCTCTGACCGGGGCAAGGATTTGAACCTCCTGAGAACCGATCCTCACGTAGGAGGCCGCAAATGGGCATTGCAGAGGCAATCAGGAGACCCAACAAGGGCAAAAGAGGAAGAGTGGCCTTTTCCTTCTGAGAGCCCCTCCTGAAAGTGGGGATGGTGGTGGGCGAGAAGCTGACTGGGCAGCCTCACTGCAAAGGGAGAGTACTGCTCCTGTGCTCAGTGCTGGGCCCTGTCAGAGGCCCTGCCCTCAAGGAACTTACAGTCTATTGGGGCAAGACAGACAAAGAAAAAAAATTCTAGACATCAAGGAGGGCTATGGAGCAAATGAAACCGGACCTTGTGACAGAGAGGATCTGGAAAGGGGAGGCCTTAGGGACTGAGGAGAGTGGGAGAGGAAGACATTGTGAGAGAGACAGAGGGAGGCAGAGACGACAGAGATGCACGTGGGGAGGGTAAAGGAGTGTCAGGGGCACAGGATAGTGGAGGGTACAGACCCATTTTCAAGGTCAGGGCTTCACCTGTTTGGGATGACTTAGCTGATCTGGGCTCTCTGCAGACCTGGAAGTCCCCACACTGCCCCATAAGCTTTCCCTCTGAAGCCCTCTTAGTTGCTTCTCAAGAGGTGGGGATTACAGAAACCCTGACAAATAGTCCTGAGCTGGCTAGGGAGGAGGGTAGAGGACAGGACAGGAGGAGAAGCTGAGCTATGGTCCCTTATTACTGCTCAGCAGCTAACCCCTTTCAACGTACGCTTAGACAGGGACCTCTCAGCAACCTTGCAGGTGAGCAGAGAACACCTCCACTTCCCAGCGGGGGAAATGCAGGGTCAAAAGGATTGAGGACTTTGAAGTCATCCATGCATTAGTGGTAGAAGGGAGATTCTGCATTTATCTCCTGAGTCCAAAGTCATAGCTCTGCCTAGGATACCTGCTTGAGAAATGGAAGAGTTAGGGCAAAGAGGGGACTGACCAAAGCTGTGTCTGCTGGGCATGGGCCACCAGAGCTGATGTGATGACCCTACAGAGGACCTGAGGGGATCAGCTCTCTGGCAGGGGAAGAGCAGTGGAAATTGCCAAATATGCTGGTCTGTCTCCAGCTGAGAGTGGAGTGTGTGTGTGTGGGGGGGGGCGGTGGTTCTGGCCCTAGAGGGCAGAGCTTGGCATCAAATGGTGGCAGGGAGGGGAGGAGAGGAGATGGTGATCTCCAGGCAAAGCTTTTCTATGTGTGAACAGTGGAGGACAGACTGCTTGGGGGAAGGAGAGGTTAACAACAGAGAGGATCCATCTCCCAGAGCCCATGAAGGTGTTTAGGTGTGAGGACAAGCCCTCAGTGGACAACAGGTTGGTCTCTGGGGAGAATGACTGCCTTAATGTTTCAGGACGGCGACTAAAGACACTGGGTATTTGTTCCCACCTGTGAGACTCAGTGTCTGGTTACACTCACTCTCTCATACCATCCCAGACCAGATCCAAGAAGCTGCCAAGACCCAGTTTCTCAGGAGGGGGTGGAGTGGAAGAAAGGCAGCCCAAAATCAGTCTTTCTCGAATAAAAGGGAAGAATGGAAACCTGATCATCCCCTTCCCAGAAATCAGCTGGGGTCCCAGATGGTCTAGGCAGGCTCCCTGTCCCTTTCCTAGCCTTGGAAGCTGCCAAGTTACTAGGGTCCCGTTGGGAAACCCTAGAAACTTGGAAGACTGAGGCGCCAATTCCAGGAATCAGATGCCTTTGGATCCTGGCCCAGTAGTCACATCAAGCAGTTTGGCTCCCAGAGGAAAGACTACCAGGCCCTTGGCCTGGGTCTGGGGCTAAACTGGAGACTGCATTTCTGGGTTTCCTGTCTAGGAGTCCTAAGCTTTGTAACCTCCTTTGGGACTCAATTTCCCCATTTTTGAGTGGAAGAGACTCTCCTGTGTCTCATCCTTACTCCACAGGATGGGAAGGGCGGGTGCAGATTAAGGTAATCAGACCTTGCAAATGTTCCAGGTGGCTTAAAGAGAACCTATATTAGGCCGGGCTTGGTGGCTCAGCATGTAATCCTATGCTTTGGGAGGCAGAGATGAGTGAATTGCCTGAGCCCGCAGGTTTGAGACCCACCTGGGCATCTTGGTGAGCCCTCATCTCTACAATAAATCAAAAAATTTAGCCAGGCATGGTAGTACGCGCCTGTGGTTCCAGCTACTTGGAAGGCTGAGACCGAAAGATTGCCGGAGCCCAGCGGGTCGAGGCTATGGTGGGCGGGGGCGTGCCACTGCACTCCAGTCTGGGCGACAGAGCGAGACTCCAACTCAAAAACAAAAACAAAAACGAAAAAATAAAACAAGAGAACCTATATTAATACAGAGCAATTAAATACAGATGCACCTTAATTTACTATTGGGTTATATCCTGTTAAACCCATCATAAGTTTAAAATATCGTAAGTTAAAAATGTATTCAATGGCAGGGTGCAGTGGCTCATGGCTATAATCCCGGCACTTTGGGAGGCCGAGATGAGAGGATTGCCGGAGCCTATGGGTTCGAGACCAACCTGGGCAACATGGTGAGACCTCATCTCTACAATAAATAAAAAAATTAGGCAGGCTTGGTGGCACATGCCTGTAGTCCCAGCTACTTGGAAGGCTGAGGCAGAAGAATCACCTGAGCCCAGCAGGTCAAGGCTGTGATAGCCGTGAGTGTGCCACTGCACTCCAGCCTGAGTGACAGAGTGAGACTCTGACTAAATAAAAATATGTATTCAATACACCTCACCTACAAACTTCATAGCCTAGCCTAACCACTTTTTTTTTTTGAGTTGGAGTCTCACTCTGTAGCCCAGACTGGAGTGCAGTGGCCGCTCCCGGCCACTGCAGCCTTGACCTGCTGGGCGCTGGCGATCCTTCCGCCTCAGCCTTCCAAGTGGCTGGAACTACAGGCGCGCGCTACCACGCCCGGCTAATTTTTGATTTATTGTAGAGATGAGGTCTCGCCAAGTTGCCCAGGCGGGTCTCGAACCCGCGGGCTCAGGCAATCCACTCACCTCAGCCTCCCAAAGGCGCGGTAGTACAGGCTGAGCCACCAAACCCGGCTTAGCCTAACCTATCTTAAATGGACTTAGAACAATTAATATTATGCAAAATCATCTAACACAAAGCCTATTTTACAATAAAGTGTTGGCTATCTCTGTAATTTATTGAATACTGTACTGAAAATGAAAAACAGAATGGTTGCGTGGGTATTCCACGTAGTTTCTACTGAATGTATATCACTTTCACATGATAGTAAAAGTTGAAAAATCAGAAATCGAATCATCATAAGTCAGGGTCCCTCTGTACTACAGTAACTTCCTAAACCACACATTCTTCCTACCTCATTAACCATTGGCCGAAGGATCCCAAAGCAAAATTATTCCGTTGACTCCCCAAATGGTTAGATTTCTCCATTTAGTCTTCCAGGAAAAGGGATCAAAGTAGGACAGCTAAGACTGCCCAAGGTCAGGGTGTAAAACAACCCAAGAACCTGGAGTTCCTAGTCCCATTTCCTCCAGGAAGGTGTCTGGACCCACACAGGGGTTGCCATGACAACAGTTAGGCCCTCAGAAGCGCAGGCCAAACAAACGAGGAAGAAAGGCAGGAAGCCAATTGGTTGTTGTGGGTTTTTTTGTGCGATGGAAGGGGGTTACTCCAGAGAATATGCTCTGGGATGCTTTGAGCAGCAGGGGATAGAAATTACTTCACAAACACCCTTTTTCCTTTTTGTTCAGTGCATTGAGGGGTGGGGGTGGGTACAGGAGATACCATGAATTCTCCAGAGAACTGCTGCCCAGAACAGATAGGTGATACCTGCTTATCCAGCACCCCCATGTCAGAGACTCCACACCCACAGCCACTCCTGATTCCCTCCAGGGGATTCTGAGGCCTAGCAGGAGAGTGAGAACAAAGCTCACTTCTGCCTTTCCCCTGGGCAGCAGCAATAGTGCTGGAACATGCCTGTGGCATCCCAGACTGAAGGAAGGGCTATGGCAAGAGTTGGGGCCTACAGGTGAGTGGTATGCATGCAGGTGAGAGGAATGGACGTAAAACCCTTGAGCTGTGAGGCCTCTTGCCTGTCTCAAGGTTAGCACTGAGGAGCACTTTCTTTTCTCATCACGTTCAGAATGTTTGCTTCCAGGGCTAGGCTTGGACTCCTACCCAGGCCCTGCTCCTCTCTTGTGGGCATTGCTTTGCTCAGATAGCGGCAGCCAAAGCTGTTCTCGTGGGGCAGCCCACAGCTCTGCTTCTGAGAGTGACACGTGGATGGATGCGTAGGTCTCGGGGCAGTTCCTCTGCTCTGGGGAGAAGATGCAGATGGAGCAGAAGTAACCAGAGAAGCTCTGGCTCCCTGAAGCATAAACTAACCCAGGGAGGTGCCCTTTACCATCCTTAACTAGTGGCTCCAGCCTGAGGCCACAGGCCTCTTGCAGACCCTGACTGCATGGGTAATTGGACCAAGTCACTGGGGTGTTTCCTGACGCTTCCCTCTTTTTCCATCCCTCCCTACTTTGCCCGCCCAGTCTGATACTGTAGCTACAGCTGCCCACAGCTGCCCACCTCCTACGACCTGCTCCTGCCCCAGATCCCTCCTTTTTCGCTGACCTCCAATCTTGCCCTCTTCTGCCGCTATCCCTCTGCACGCACACACCGCACTTCAAGAACTCTGACCTCAAGGGCTGAAGGTGCAGGCTGCTTCATAGGGCTTAAGGGGAGCCAGTGCTGCATTGACCAGGCTGAGCAGAGCCCCTAGGGTCCACAACTGCAGCGCAGCAACCTGCCCCTTCACCATCTCTGCAGCACGCTGCAGTGTCTCCCTGAATTGTGGGGGAGGGGGTGGAGTGAAGTCCCTTTTTCTCTACAGAGCTGTCCACCTCCTTCACCCTTCTCTGGAATCTCATAGAACTCCAGAATGGAAATAATCTAGTTAGGCCACCCACCTAAAGCCAAAATTAATCCCTCTATAGCATTATAGGCAGGTGGGTGTTCTGTTTACACACTCCTAGTGACAGAGGGCTCACCACCTTATTTTCCTAGAAAGCACTTATTATTAGAAAGATCTCTCTTCTGTTGATCCAAGATTCTGTCTTCTGTGAATTTCCACCTGTGGGTCCAGATTTGCTCTCTGGATCCTTGTAGATGAAGCCAGCTTGCCTTGTACAGACTCTTCTTTCTTATATGTGAGGTCAAGCACCTATCCATGCTCATTTCATCTTTTGTCCCTTCACTTCCTCCTTCCATTTTTCTTACATTTGGCTTTTCTTTTGGAACAATACCTGGTAGGAGGAGAATGAGCACAGAACCCTTGAACTGACCAGTTCACCCTGATTCCCAGACCCAGTGGAGCCCAGCTCCCCACCTGGACCCTACCCCCACTCTTCATAATGTCTGCATCTCACCTGGCTGCGTTTTCTCCTGGCCCAGGCAGGCAGCTCTCCTTCCCAAAGCCTTCTCTCTTTGCCTGGAGAGCCTAGTGCTAGCCATCAGTGGAGGGGAAATGGACGCCACATGTTTCTCATTTACGCTAGCTGACCTCCCCCCACACCCTGTTTGGATTACCCAAATGTGTTTGATGTCCCCGGAGCCTGTAGCTTTCTCTCTCATGCACAGGAAGGGCTGGGGGGCCAGGCCCAGCTCACTGGCCCTGCGTGGGCAGGCTCCCTCTGATAGGAGCCCACGGAACTGCTGGGTCAGCCTTCGAGGCAGACACCACCTCCCACACCCTCTCCCACGCTGCCTGGGACTGGGCCTTCTGTAGGAAGCAGGACCAGTGCCTCCTGGGTTCAGCTCTACATTGTTCCATGAATACAGGTCTCTTCTTTCTTCTGACCAACAGAGATTGGGGGTAGAAAGGGAAGATGTCCCAGGAACTATTTCTGTCTTCCAGCTGGAGGCTGAGGGAGGAACAGAGTTGTGCCTAGGGCGTGACCAGCATGGCTGTCCATCTGGGCACAGCAGCGTGTGCCTGGGATAAGCGGGGTGGCCTACAGTGCTTTTCATCTTTTATAAGCACCTTTTTTTCTAAGACTTTATGCCTCTGGCATTTGGAGGGTCATCCCGCAGGGGTGAAACTCCTATTGGAGAATGAGGACCTACTGGGAGTCTCCCCCGACTCCTAAAGCCCATTCTGTGCTTAGGTGGGGATGGGAGATTGTAGGGTACAGCCCATCTGCAGGTGACAGGTTCACCCTAAAAGTTCTGGCTCCAGAAGATTCCAGGCTCTCGCTGCCAGCACTGTTGTATATCATGTGTTTGACACACAATTCTCCAACTTTGCTCCAGCCAAACCTCAGCAAGGCAACCAGGGATCGGCAGGGACTGGGCTTTGGCCTGAGTCATTCTGGAATCTATTTTAGACATCTCAATGACACATTTCAGGGCCAGTGGAGAGGGTGGTTTCTCCATAGTCTTCTAATTTCTGGGCGGCAGCACTCACTCTGAGTTTCTCAGAGTGTCATAAGTTCTAAGCATTTCCAAGGGAAACCAGTGTTGTAAACTCTGACCTTGACCGAGTGGGAAGATAGTGGATGTTGAGAGATCAAGACTGGGCAAGTGTGATGAGAGGTATTGGATTAACATGTTGTATGGCACACGGCTTAAATTCCTAGAACTTGGGTGAGGTTGGGTGTCAGGGTGTAAACACAGGTTTGCAGTGAATGGCATGTGTTCACACGGATCACTACATATAAATGCACACTCCCTGGCCTCCAGCACATAGGCACATACTAAAGGTAGATTTGTGTGTGTGTGTGCATGTACGCAAGCAAGTTTAAGAGTGAAATATGACCATGGTGGAACAACTTCCCTTAAACAGACCCCTAGGCAGAGACTGCAGGGGTTCAGACTCCTTGGCTTCTTTCCCAGAAAAGCACTGTAAGTGCTGGTTACCCCTCAGACTCTGAGGACACAGGCTCCCTTTGCCCTTGGTGACCCACTAAACAGACCCTTCCCTTTTGAGGAACCTGGCAGCTACCCAGAAGGCCCTGCCTTCTCTCTGCAGGGTCCTTAAGTTGCCATGAGGCTAGGATTTCAACATGCCCAGACTGAGGAGATGCCTTCTGGAGCCGTGGGACCTGACTCTCCTCGGGGGAAGCAAGAGCTCAAGAATGCAATAATCCAATAATAATTAATAACATTTATCAATCACTTGGTATATGAGAGGCATTGTCCTTGCTCCTTAAATATCGTAAGTCACTTAATGTTCACAATAATCCTGTGATCCTCATACTTACAATGGGGAAATGGAGGCACTGAAAAGCAGGTAATCTGCCCAAAGCCAGTAAAGCAGGTTACTGCTTCCAGAAGCCTCAAGACTCTCCCATACATTGAGTTCGATTCCATTTAATTCAGGAGCAACTTGTAAGCAGTCAGCGTAGGCAAAACAATGTATGGGAGGGTCTTGAGGCTTCTGGAAGCAGGTTATCATAGGGTTTAAGTTCAAATTCTGGCTCTGTTCCTCACCTGCTTTACTGGCTTTGGGCAGATTACCTGCTTTTCAGTGTCTCGGTTTCCCCATTGTGCTCCTGAGACTGACTTGGGGCCCTGCCTGCTGGTTTCTGAACGGCTAGTTGATGAGATAAGAATAATCCACTCTCTCTCCGCTACAAGGCAGAACATAGCATGCAGTAAAAACAAAGGGTGACTGAGGAGGGCAAGGCTACCTGGAACTAGAGTCGGTGTGTAGGGGTCCATGTGAGGCGGGCAGGGATGGGGATGCTCTATAGAAGTGAAGTGAGTTTTGAAAAAAAGGTAGGATTCTGGTAATAGGGATGGAAGAAACTAGAAAAGGAAAGGAGGAGGTAAATATGGGCTTGGTGGAAAGTGGTGAGGAGTCTGCCTGGAGGAGAGTAGAGAAGGAGGTGAAAGAGGGGAGGAGGCCAGAAAGGCAGTTGAGGGGGTCTTGGCTGATCTGAAATGGAGTGCACTGAGACTCGACTGGAGACACTGGGTAGGCATCTGAATGGAGGTAAGCAATCAGGGTTTGCCCCCAGAGGGTTCCCAAAAGAGTGCTGTGCCCACTGGCCCTTGCAGAGGTTGCTGAGATCAGCCAGCCCGAGGCCTCCTAAGGTCTGCATCTGTTTGCTCAAGAGACAGCTACTCATACAGCTCCTGCAGTGTCCACGTGGGATGGACCAGGGGAGAGGATGCCCACGTGACCAGAGACTGTTCTTCAGATTAGCAGCAGCTCTGAGGGAATGAAGGTACCCCTTACTGAACTCCTACCCTAAACTCAAGCCTTCATCTTCCTCTGTTCCTTTGATATGCTACTAGGCTGTTCCAGGTACCATGTCCTGGGTGTTGATTAGGCCCTGTTGCCTTAGGTACAGTGCTCTGCCCTGATCAGGGATCGCTCCTCCACTGCCCCAGCCCTGGGGACGGCTCTGCCCAAGACAGTCCCACAACCCACGGCAAGGCATGAACCAGATTACCTAAAGCAGAACCAAGACACTAAAGCTATTTAGGACTAGACAGTGGAGCTTTTCAATTGCATACTATTCAGAGTCAAGCATAGGTAATATGAGGCCACATTTTGGCTAGTTTACTTGTTCAATCCAGGAAGCCTTCTTGATGGAGCTGGAAGTTGAGGAGCTTTTTAGAGGTTATCGACTTTGTTTGGTTGAAATTAGAAGGCTTAGATTGGGACGGGTGGTTTGGAGCCTTCAGAGCAGATGGTCTCTCAGGGAGTGAGAAGCAGGCTGTTCTGGAATTAGGAGAGCCTGCAGGGGTTGAGGGTTTCCCTTATCCTACGCTTCGTCTTCTTCCTCATTCCTTTGGGATGTCACCTGCTGCCATGCTTGGGTGTTGCCATGGGATCCCTTATTACAAGAGGTAGGATGTTTTGCCATAGAGGATTTGGTTTTGCTCTAGAGTCTAGGTGTCCCTTTGAAGTGTTGTCCTAGAGTGCCATGGGGTGCAGGTACTGCCGGACTGTCTTGTTGTTTTTTTGTTTTTTTTTTTGTTTGTTTGTTTGTTTTTTTGAGTTGGAGTCTCACTCTGTCGCCCAGACTGGAGTGCAGTGGCCGCTCCCGGCCACCGCAGCCTCGACCTGATGGCCTCCGGCGATCCTTCCGCCTCAGCCTTCCAAGTAGCCGGAATTACAGGCATACACTACCACGCCCGGCTGATTTTTTGATTTATTGTAGAGATGAGGTCTTGCTGCCCAGGCGGGTCTCGAACCCGCGGGCTCAGGCAATCCACTCACCTCAGCCTCCCAAAGGCGCAGGATTACAGGCTGAGCCACCGAACCCGGCTCCGGACTGTCTTAATGTTCCCATAAGACCTTGATGGTGATGTGGTATCCAGGTTGATGTTGCTGCAGCCCTCACAGCATGGCCTCCTGTCATCCTGCCCCTGGCTGCAGCACCGGGGAAGGGTGTTACAACAGCCAGGAAGGCAGCAGGCTGCTCCCACTGCCATGGTGGATTGCAGCAGTCACAGGGGAAGACTGCTCTCAGCCTCAGGGACAGGGCTCAGCCCTCTTGCTGCCAACACTCTGCCCCCTGATGGGGTTTGCTTGACAGGCAGTGTGGATAGGCGGTTGTTCCTGCTGTCTTTGTCAAAGAACCCGCTCGTTTCTGGGAGCTCCAGGGCCAGGCCCTCGTGCTTGGCACCCTAGAACTTCCTGAGGTTTCTCAATCCAGCACGTAGCTTTGGGCCTGGCTGCAGGAACTGGGCTCCCTGGAAGTACTCAGTCCCCAAGACTCTAGCCAAGGCCATGAACTCTGAAGATAGGTTAGGCACTTTCAGTCTGAGGCCCTGTGGGGGCCTATTTAACACTCACAGATGTGTCTGAGTCACTGGACATCAGCAGCAATAATGACTAACATTAATTGGGCACTGTTTGCCAGCTGTGTTCGTACTTTGTGTAAACCCATCGTATCCTCACAATGAGATATTATTCTAGGGTCATTTGCAAAATATTCAACAACCAACACACGTCACAGAGCTGGAGGAGTCCTAGGGTCGCCCTGTTAATGCCAGGTGTTAACTCCGTGGTTATTGGATTGTAAGGGTCCCAGAGGAAGGGACCAGGTGACCAGAGCCAGGGCGAGCACAAGGGCTCAAAGAAGCACTTATTTACCTACTGTAAGAGAGTGTTTCATATATATATATTTTTTAACAACCATGGCCCTACTGATACATTCCTGTTTACTGGTAACCCCTCTATTTTACAAGATTTAGAAACGAGGAAGCTTAGGGGAGCCTAAGGGAGGCCAAACAGCTTGCCCAAAGTGGTAAGTCCATGGTAAAGCTGAGATTCAACCAAGGCTTGATTCAGGCTCATACATTTAGCCACTAGATTCCACTGTCGCACAAGTGGCAACTCTGCTCCCCTTGCCCTCTCGATATCCTAGAACCTTTAGGTTGCATCAGTCTTGCAGTGGTCCTGAGAGGCCAGGCCTATAGGGATCGGTTCTCTCCTGCCCTCCTTAGCAATCCTTGAGTGTCAACTGTCTGGCAGGTACCCTGCCTCCCAAGACCCTAACCGTCTAGTGTGGGAAGCAGATCCACAGATGAGTGGTTAGGTTAAAGTGTCATGTCTCCTGCTGGGCAGAGCCACAGAAAGCCTCTTAGGGAAGTCTCCCCAGGTGTGCAGGAAGGAGGAGAGCTGAGGTGGCTGGGATGAGGATGACTAGAATGGTCCAGAAGAATGGGTTTGGAAATGTCAGCCTGGGATAAGCTGTTCTTCTGGGCCCTTCCGATGGGGAATCCTGACTCTGTCACTAACTGCTGATCTTGAATAAGCCACTTAACTGCCTGAGCCTCAGCCTCCCTGTTGGTAAAATAGGGATTAGACTTCCCAGCTCCCAAATCCGGGAGGTTGGGCGAGATGCTGTGTGGGTAAGGACTGGCGCAGAGGCTGGCATGAGTCTGGGGCTGCAGATGTCAGCCCCATCAGCATTTCAGGGTTCGACTTCCCTGTTACTCTCTCTGCTGCTTCCCCTCAGCTCATAGCCCCTGATTTCTAGATTTCAGAGAGCTGTATCTAGGGGGAAGTTAGCTTCCTGGAAGGTTTGAGGACTCATGATATAATATGTACCATTTATTATATGTTATTAACCAGCCACTGTTCTAATCACTTTACATCTATTAATTCATGTAATTGTCACAGCAGCATAGTGAATGAGCTACTATTTTTTTTTTTTTTTTTTTGAGTTGGAGTTTCACTCCGTCGCCCAGACTGGAGTGCAGTCTCCGGCGATCCTTCCGCCTCAGCCTTCCGTGTAGCCAAAATTACAGGCACACGCTACCACGCTCGGCTCATTTTTGATTTATTGTAGAGATGAGGTCTCGCCAAGTTGCCCAGGCGGGTCTCAAACCCACAGGCTCAGGCGGTCCACTCACCTCAGGCTCCCAAAGGTGCGGGATTACAGGCTGAGCCACCGAGCCTGGCTGAGTTACTATTTTTAACCCCATTTCACCAATGAGGAAACTGAAGAGTTTAAGTAACTTCCCCAAGGTCACACAGCCAGAAATTGAAGGAGTTCGAGTATGACCCACAGACAATCTGACTCAAGCAACCCGCTTCATTGGCCACTATGCTATAAGGCCTCTTATCAGTAGCCTTGTAGCATCCCACAGCCATGGCAAACTCTTGTGGGCAACTAAATTATAAATAGGGTGGTACTGCTCTGAGGTCTTTGTAAGAGTTTGGTGGCTTAGTGAGCTGGGAGTCTAATATGTCCCCTTGAGTACTTGCTGCCAGGCTGGGAACTGTTTGTGGGCTCTTTGATGTACTTTCACCACCATCAGTGTTCAGTTCTCCACCCATCCTGGCAGTCCAAAAAAGCCAGCATGTCTCCTACAAAGGACAGGTTGTGCACCAAGATTCTGGTGTCTGCCGTAGACCTGGAGACTGCCTGGAGCAACAGAAAGAGCACTAGCTTTGGAATCATGCATATGAGGGTTCAGAGCAACTCCAGTGCTTACTAGCTGACTGTAGAATGTGGCTTGCATCTACTGTGTGGGGGTTAACTGTGAGAATTAAGTTGAATGAGTATAGAGCACCTGCACACCGCAGATGATCTGTAGAGTTAGTTCATTTCCACCTCTCCTGCAGACCACCACACACCTGTCCTTCCTCATCCTAACCACTGTGGCTCTGCAGACCCTAGAGGCGACCAGTGCTCACAATGGACTTCATTTACAGAATGACTCCAGCCACTGACCCAGCTTCCATTCAGCCCTGAGATGTAGACTCTTAGTTGTACATATATAAGCCCCCTGGAGCCAGCTTAAACAGAAGGGGGAGTTTATTCTCGGACAGAAAACTGTCTCATAGGGCCAGAGCTCAGGGACCAGGCGGGTTTCCCAGGGAAAGGGAACTAAGTTTTCTGAACATCTTCACCAACTCGGCATTCTTGCTTTCTCCTCTGTTTTGCTCCACTTCTGGTCCATCTCCTCTTGGACTACAGACTGACTTCTTCTGTCCCTGTTCATGTGGCCCACCACTGTGTACCTCCTCTGTCTAAGAGATCAGCCCATTCACCAGGGTCAAGGGGAGTGACCTCTCATTGACCATCACAAGGAGAGAAAAAACCACAGTCTCCAGAAGCTGGCTTTGGCAAAGGTTTTAAGGTTATATGTTAGCCCAGTGGTTGCTTAGACTATGATGAAAAGAAAATAGCAGAAACAGTATGAAAAAAGTGGACTGACAATGAGATGTGGAGATTATCAAAGAGTAGCACTTTTTGTTTGAGTTTATTACCCATTCCCAATCCTTAGCCTAGGCCTGGCTCCTGTCTAGATCAGGGTGAAAGCTGGCAATGTCCTCACATCTGGACAGGGATGAGGACTCAGGCCTGATTCAGAGAATACATTTGGCTTGTCTGTCCCCACTCCACTCCAGTTTCTCTGAAACTGTCTACCCTGTTCCCAGGTTCTCCATTGGCCAAGAGCCTCTCTGGTAGTCCTTCAAGTTTCCTCAGGACTGAGGCATGAAATCGGCCCAAGTGGCCTGTTATCACACAGCTGGGAGGACATCTGGGGAGGAACGAGACATCCAGGCTCCTTCCCTTCTCTCATGGGGGAACAGGTGGATGGGCTTGATGCTGACCTGATATTTCCCACAAGCATGGGACTGAGGCTAGGGCTGGGGCCAAGGTGATGGATTGAGGGAAGAGGTCTTTTGGTCTTGCCTTAGGGGACGAGGTGTTTGAGGAAGGATGGGATGAAATTTACCAAAGAGCTTCTAGCCCTGCTTCTGAGCCAAAGGAGCCCAGCCTGGGCCTGGGCCTGGGCAGGAGGTGGATTCCTGCCATTTTCCCACACTCTGCACAGAGATTAGGTTTCCTGTTGAAATTGTATCTTTGGATCACAATCATAAAGTTCCCAGCCTCTTAATTTAAGCTATTTGCAGCAGCTCTGTGTAGCCTAAGTCATTGTCCTTATTCTGTTGGGGTCCTGGGAGGGAAGCCATGGAGTAAGTGGTCAGATGCACAGGGTATAGGGTCAGACAGACCTGAGCTCAAATCCTGGCTCTGTGTTAACTAGTTTTGAGAGCCCAAACCAATAAACCTCTCTAAGCTTCAATTTCCACATCTGTTAAATGGATCAGGTAATATCTATCTCAGAGGATTGCTGTGACGATTAAATGATACAGTGTATGTAACACACTGAGCACAGTGCCTCGCATATGCAAAGCACCCAATAAATCATAGTTTTATATTATTATTTTATTGTTATCTCTCCACTCCACTAGGTGAGTTTGTAGAGGAAGGAGATATGGCCCCTGACTTCAGGGAGGTCTGAGGTGGGAGACATAGGCCTGGTCCTCCAGAGTTCCCTGTTGAGATGGGGAGACTCAACCCTGCACTCAAGGGCCCACCAGTCAGATGGAGGAAACACGGGTCTTGACTCCAGGAGCTCCCATTCTAGTGGGAGAGACAAACCCCTGTGCTCCGAAGACCCAGCCTGTTTGTCCTCAGAGTTCTGCATTTTCCTGGACCCTTCCTCCTGAGCCTTGGCATGCCCTCTGCCTGCCCCCAGCCCACCTGTCTTCTCTCTTCTCCCCTGCAGACAGTCCTGCCACCTCCAGAATGCCCCTTCTTTCTGTGTCCTTGGGCCCTGCCTCAGTTGAGCTCTTATCACATTTAAGTGCACTAGGTGAATGCCTGTGTGTGCCGAGCTTGTTCTCAAGAAGCATCTCCCCCAGGATGCTCGTTCCCTTCCAAGCGCCGCCCAAACTGCAGACACAAAAATTAGACCTGTCAGTTTGCATACTGTCTGCCTTAAATTTGCATTTGATTAAGAAGCACCAGCGTCCTCCCACTCACGCTTCTTCCTTCCCAACCTTCTCCTCTCCACAGTTTGCCCCCCATTCTCCCAGCTCTCTCCCTTTGCCGTGCTCAGGAAATCCTCCCATTGGGCTCCTCTCCATTGCTTCAGCCACTCCCGCAGATCTGCTTGGCATTCTCTGCTTTTTGCCTCCTTTCTGGGGCCAGCTCCGCAGATTTTGCCTGGGTACAGCGTGTTCTCGTCATGCCTCTGACACTGTCAATTCCTGAAACTCACTGACAGGAGTCCAGCAGCTGGCTTAGACGTCAGCTGCCTTTGCTGGGGGCTCGTGGAGATAAGAATGAGCCCTACCCTCTATTTCTTTTTTTTTTGAGTTGGAGTCGCACTCTGTCGCCCAGACTGGAGTGCAGTGGCCGCTCCCGGCCACTGCAGCCTTGACCTGCTGGGCTCCGGCGATCCTTCCAAGTAGCTGGAACTACAAGGCACGCGCTACCACGCTTGGCTAATTTTTTTGATTTATTGTAGAGATGAGGTCTCGCCAAGTTGCCCAGGCAGGG
>NW_007253390.1:1357132-1373381 GCF_000164805.1 Carlito syrichta
AGACCACCTAAAACAAAACCGTGGACTGCAGAAACGGTACTGCTGATGAGTGCATTTTTCTCTCTCATGCAAGGGCCTATATTTGGAAACACTGATATTAAGTGGCCACATGCCCTAGCTGCACAAAAATAAATAAACAAAATTGCTTTTCAAGAAAAATCATTAAATTTTGACTTTTAATTCTCTTCCAACTCCCATGAAGCCAAATAAGGGAGGGTTTTCCTTTATGGACATAATATACTTTTTGGAATAGGTTTCAAGCAAACTTCTATAAAATAAAGCCTGCAGTTCCTATCATAAAATCAGAGCTCTGTTTCTATAGAGGAAAAAAAAATCCCCAGATTGAGTTCAAAGCGTGGAAGTTTTTCAGAAAGACAAGGTTGAAAAGATGGCTGGGCCCCCGCTGGGTCCACAGCATGCTGGGTGTGCAGAACTGGGGATGTTTTTGAAGCACTTCACGGCTCATGTCTCCCTCCCTCTTGGTCCCTTTCAGACTGCTCTCCTGATTGCCTCCTGAGGGGTTCTTTTTTTTTTTTGAGTTGGAGTCTCACTCTGTCGCCCAGACTGGAGTGCAGTGGCCACTCCCAGCCACCGCAGCCTCGACCTGCCAGGCTCCGGCGATCCTTCTGCCTCAGCCTTCTGAGTAGCTGGAATTACAGGCGTGCGCTACCACGCCCGGCTAATTTTTTGATTTATTGTAGAGATGAGGTCTCGCCAAGTTGCCCAGGCAGGTCTCTACTGGCCACAAGCACTATTGCACCACTGATAGAACCTTTGAAAGACCTCCTCCTCTTCTCCTCCCATCTCAGTCTCTCTCTGTAGGGTTTAGGGCAAGAGCCACAGGTGGGCAGATAGAAACTGCCTCCCACTCCAGGGCACCTGGGTCACCATCACTTCTCCCTTAGCTGAGAAACAAGGAGGAGAGGGTAAGACCAGGTTGGTGCTCAGAACTCCTGGTTCCTTTTCTGCAATCACATCATCGGAGAATCTTCGTTAAGAGGACAGAATTGCCTCTGCCTCCTGCCCACTCCCAGCCTGACAGCAAACCTGCTGTGGTTTGGAGTTTCCACCATCCACACCCATCTTTTCTGTGCTAGTGTTAAAAAAAAAAAAAAGCCATTCCATCTGCCTTGAACTGCTCACCGTGAGCTTTTGAGATGGCAGTTTTCCTTTTCTAGTTTCCAGTCACTTTCGGCTGGAACTGGTTTCCGTTCTGGTTCCCTAAACTCATGTATAAAGGAAGTGAAGGAGCAAGGAGCTCTGAGCAAGTGGGCAGGTGAAGGTCACTCACCCAACAGTAAGTCCCACTTGGATGGAGATCTGAGGTCAGAGGGAGCGGGTGGCCAGAGCTAAGGGAATGGGGCTTCAGAATCCCACCACTTTCACAGACAGACCACCGTTCCAGTCCCTCCATCCCCAGCCACACCAGGTTCTCTGATCTGCCCTTGGAGAAGGCTGGGGAGGCCAGCACCTCCCTCTGCATCTCTTGCCTCCCTCTTGCTTTTTGCCTCCCATATGTTCAGGGAATGCAAACTGACACTATTATCAGCCTGAGCCCGACATAATTGGAAAGGGAATCTTTCCCCACCCCCACTCTCGTCTTGCCGCCATCCTTACCAAAAAAGAAAAAAAAATCATGTATTATCTCAAGCAGCTCTGTATGAAGGAAAGAAAAGACAGATGGGGTGGGGGATGGTTTGTGCGGGTGGTAGAGCAACTGTCCTTGATATCCACTGAGAAGAGATCAGGAGAAAATGATAGTAGCAAGAAGGACTAAGGTTAGATTTTAAGAGCTTGCCTTTATGATAGATGAGAGCTGGGAGTGATGGGCAGAGGAAACCAGGGACATTGCCCTCTGTGGCTATCTCTCTAGGGCAGCTGGCATCCTTGGCTCATTGCCTTCCTGGAGGATGTCACCCACTGGTGGTACCCTGGGGAGAAAAATCAAGCGGTGCAGTGCAGCCCAGTGTTTTGCCTTTTTCGTGGGCGGGGGCTGGCCTTCCCTTACTCTCAGCTCCCTCCTGGCCTGAGATTTTTTTTTTTTTTCTTGGAGTCTTCACTCTGTCACCCAGATTGAAGTGCAATGGCTGCTCCTGGCTACTGCAGCCTTGACCTGCTGGGCTCCAGCGATCCTTCCACCTCAGCCTTCCAAGTAGCTGGAACTACAAATGCGCGCTACCATGCCCAGCTAATTTTTGATTTATTGTAGCGATGATGTCTTGCCAAGTTGCCCAGGCGGGTCTCAAACCTGCGGGCTCAGGCAATCCTCTCACCTCAGCCTTCCAAAGCTCTGGGATTATAGGCTGAGCCACTGAGCCTGGCCTGGCCTGAGATTTTGAGGGCCTGTGGATTCGAGGACTGGGGTTTCTGAGAGGCAGGGAAGCCTGCCTGCTCCATTGCAGAACCAGCAGGCAGCTGCCCTCTGCCATGTTGCTTGTTAGGATTTATCTCAATGGAATTAACAAACCAGAGCCTAGAGGCAAGGGCACCCCTCTCCCTCTCCGTAAAGCCAGGCTCCCAGGCAAGGTAAGGAGACACCTCTCGGTCAACACTGAGTTAGTCTGTTGAGGGTGCGGGCACTGCTGCGGACTTCCCCTTATGCCTGACTCTGCGGCACATCATCACAACATCATCACAACATCAAAGCCAGTGGGGATCTCAGAGGTGAAAAGCTAACCCTTCATTTTGCAGATGAGGAAACAGGAACTTGCTGAGAGTCACCTGGAGCTCCCTTGACTTCTAGTCCAGCGATTTTTTCCCCCTTAAGGTTTAATCAAGCTATCTATCTCCTTCCTTGGGCTGAAAGTTAGGATGCTCTGACTAGGTACATACACTAGGTCCTTGAAACAAAGGAGTGGGATAAGCCCTGTTTCCACCCTGGCAGATGTGTCCGCTGGAGCTAGTGCTCTCCTACAGAGAAGGGAAGGTGCGGGTGGGAGCCCAAGCTCGCCTTAGAATGTCAGAGCTGGGGGGATCATCATCCAGTCTTCTAACAGATGAGGAAACCAAGGTGCCAAAAGGCAAAATTTGCCCCATGTCACCCAGCTGATGAGTGGCAGATCAGTGACCCAAAGCCAGGTCTCCTGACTTCTGTTCCTGTCCTGTGATCCTTCTTATTTTAGGCAGTAGACCTGGGGGAGGAGGAGGATGCGCTGCCTGTCACAGTGGCACTTCAGTGATGGCTGCTGCTGGCCTCACCCATGAGTTTTTAAAACTGTATCTGCTAAGGTTTTAGAGTCAAGTAACTAACGCACCTCTTCCTCCCTGTGGCTTTTAAACCTCATACGTATGTTTTTAAAAGTCACTCCCACCCACACAGACTCATTTACTTGCTCAGTGAAACCTGAGGGCAGTCAGAGCCCCACTCCCAAAGCTGAGGGTGTCGACTGAGGGAACTTCTTCTGGCAAATGCCCCAAGGTTAGGAAATGGCACACTCTACAGGTTCAAGCATGGAGGCCTCGGCCAGGCATTTTGATGAGCCAAGTCTGACTGGCTAGAGTCCCATCATAAGAAATTTGGGGTCTGATGGTCTCAGCTTGAGGCACTTAAAACCATAGGGTGTTAAACCTGAGGGTTTCTGGGGTCCGGAGACCGCCTCAGCTTCCCTCTTGAGAAAAATGGGAATGAAGCAGTGGTCAGGGAATGAAGTCAGGTCTGCAGAAATCCAAGTCTCTTCCCTTTTTTTCGAAGTTGGAGTTTAACTCTGTTGCCCAGGCTGCACTGCAGTGGCACAATCGTGGCTCCCTGCAGCCTCAGCCTCCTGGGCTCAGGTGATCCTTCTGCCTCAGTCTCTCAAGTAGCTTGGGTATACAGATGCATGGCCTCACACCCAGCTAATTTTTAAAAATTTTTTTGCAGAGACGAGGTCTCCCTATGTTACCCAGAGTGGTCTCAAACTCCTGGGCTCAAGCAATTGTCCCACCTTGGCCTCTCAACGTGCTGAGATTATAGGTATGAGCCACTATGCCTGGCTGAAGCCCCTCTCTCAAAGAGCGGGCGGGTGAGCAGGGTTTGGGATTTCAGCTCCAGAGCTAGGAGGCTCACACTCCCCCAGACCCCCACCACTCCCTCCAGCCTTCCCAGCACCCCTACTCTGATGGCTTTATGCTCAGGTGGAAGTGAACTAGCTTCCACTCCATTTCGTAGGTTGATTTTTTTTTTTAGGAGGAGATGTGTTGTTTGCTAATGGGCACTTTAGAAGCCTTGGCATGGAAGGCAGTGTGCTGTGGGCAGTGGCCTGCCACCTCCCTCCCTCCATCACTTCTTGTCTACTGCCGAGTCTACTTTCCTTTTACTTGTGTAGGGTGCTGCTGTGGAAGGCACCTTCTGGGGACTGAGAATCCAAGGAAAGATTCTAAGGATGCTGGGAATGGATCGATACAGTCCCCACCCAGCTGCTTGGAAGGTTGGAGAGAGGAAGGGTGAATGTGGTCTCGCCTCTGTGGTAGATAAAATTGATGCTGGTTCCTAGTCCCCTGGGTTTTTAACGGCCCTGCCTGCCTCTTCCAGACTCTTCTCTATTGTGTGGACAGATGGGGTCTTCGGGGATCCTTCCCTCCGCCGTCTCACCTCACCTGTGCTCTCAGCATCTTCACCATTGTAATCTTCACCAGCTGCCTTGGAGTCACCCTGTGCCTTGCTTCCTTTTCCTAACTCTTGTGCTGAGCAGAACCACCGACAGTGTGCTGAATAAGAGTCGGATTCTTGGATGTGGTTTTCCAGGGGCTAGCTTTGGGATAGGAGAAGGTCGGAAGGTGTCTGGAACTGAGGGGAGCCTGTGTTTCATCATGTTGAGAGCTCAGACGTAGCTCTCAACAGACGGCCTGGGGACCTTCAACACGTGCTGGGTATCTACTATATGCCAGATGTTGTTTTAGTCTCTGAAGTTCTAGCAGTGAACAAAGTAGGTCCATTCCTTCTCTTCATGGACTTAATAGTTTTTGTGGGAGAACTGACTTGAAGCATATAGTCTCAGAAAGGGTTGGTTGAGTAAGTGTTATGCAGGAAAGTAAAGGGTGCACTGATTTGGATTAGAGAGGCTGGTCAGGGAGGACTTCTCTGAGGAGGTGAGCCTTCAGCCCGGGCCCTGAGGTTCAGCAAAGAGTCAGCCAGGCAAAGGAAAAGCATGTGAAATGAGAGTGAGCAGCCTGGGCGCAGTGACTTGAGCCTGTAATCCCAGCACTTTGGGAGACTGGGGCAAGAGGATTGCCTGAGCCCACAGGTTCAAGACCGGCCTGGACAACATGGTGAGACTTCGTCTCTACAATAAAAATAAAAAATAAAAAAAGAAATGAGAGTGAACTCAGGTCTTTGAGGAGAGTGAGAGAAGGCCACCAAGGTGAGAGTGGTGCCACACATAATGGTGTCTCATGGGGAGATGGGACCAAGTAAGACCTTGTAGGTTAGAGTCAGGATTGTGAACTTCATCCCTACATCCAGCAGAAAGACGGGAAAGGTTTTAAGTGAGGGTACGACACCGGTTTGTGTTTTTCGAAAGTCATTCAGGCTGCTGTAGGGAGAGTAAGAAAGAGAGGCAGGAGTGATGGGCTCCCAAGTGGAAGGCGCCAGAAGTTACTAGAGCCATCCAGGGGACACCATGGTGGTCTGGGTAGGGAACAGGCAGTGCAGGTGGTGGGCGTTGGAGGGCAGTGAACAGGCTGCTGCTGGCTCTGTGGAGGGAGCCGAAGCAGACAGGCTAAAGAACTGACCAGGGACACCCTACAGGAAGGAACAGGGACTTGTGGGCCTGGGGGGTTGTGTTCCCTGAGCCCACAGTATGGTTTCTAGTAACACCAGGATACGGGTGCTGGGCCTCATGAGCATGTCCGATCCTGTGTATGCATGCTATGCATGTTTTAATATCCTTTTTAAAATTTCATTTTCACTTTTTTTTTGAGTTGGGGTCTCACTTTGTCGCCCAGGCTGGAGGGCAGTAGCATGATCATGGCTCACCGCAGCCTCAATCTCCTGGGCTCAGGTGATCCTTCCACCTCAGCCTCCCAGTTAGCTGGAACTACAGGTATGCACCACCATGCCCGGGTAATTTGTTTTTACTTTTTGTAGAGATGAGGTCTTGCTATGCTACCTTGGCTGGTCTTGAATTCCTGAGCTCAAGCAATCCTCTTGCCTTGGCCTCCTAAAGTGCTGGGATTACAGGCTTGAGCAACTCTACCTAGCCACTTTTATCTATTTATTTTTAACTAAAATACCTCCTTTTGCTTAAGCACAAAAATTTCATATGTATAATGAAAATAAATTTGATAACAAAACCACGAAATCCTCTAGTTTTCTAATGAGATGTCCCAACTGCATTTAGGACATATGACACTCATACAAACTGAGCTCAGGAAAGGAGGGGTAACCAGAGTGTTCTGAGCAGCAGATGTGGTGGTGACCATGGTGGTGGTGGTAGCAGCAGTGATGGTGATGATGATGATGCTTTGATGGTGGTAGAGATGATGGTGATGCTTTGGTGATTGTGATGTCTTGGTGATGGTGGTAGAGATGATGGCGATGCTTTGGTGATGGTGGTAGAGACTATGGCGGTATTTTGGTGTTGGTGGTAGAGATGATGATGCTTTGGCGATGGTGGTAGAGATGATGGTGATGTTTTGGTGATTGCAGTAGAGATGGTGGTGTTGTTTTGGTGATGGTGGTAGAGATGATAGTGTTTTGGTGATGGTGGTAGAGATGATGGTATTTTGGTGATGGTGGTAGAGATGATGGCGATGCTTTGGTGATGGTGGTAGAAATGATGGTGAATCTTTGGTGATGGTGGTAGAGATGATGGTGACGGTGACAGAGATGATGGTGTTGGTAATAGAGATGACGGTAATGCTTTGGTGATGGTGGTAGAGACAATGGTGATGTTTTGGTGATGACGGTAGGGATGATAGTGATGCTTTAGTGATGGTAGTAGAGATGATGGTGTTTTGGTGATGGTAGTAGAGAGGATGGTGGTAGAGATAATGGCAGTGGTTTTGGTGATTGTGGCAACCAGTGGTTTTGGCAATGGTGATGGTGGCAACAGTGGGGATGGCTAGAGCAGTCATCCTGTCTGCAACCCCACAGGCATGGTTAGTAAAGGGCATTCACCTTAGGGCAGCTGTGATGCTGATCATTTCTAATCCATGTGTGCCTAGTTATAAGAGCTAAAGGCAGTCTCCAAAGAGCCTAATTCCTTCACTTCCTTAGGCAACCAAGTATTACTGGGCCCAGGACCATGCTGGATGCTGTCATCTTCCTCAGGATATAACCAAGTGCTAAATTTCTATGTCCTATCTCACTATACTGATCATCCCTCTCTGTGTCTTTCTTTTTTTTTTAAGTTGGAGTCTCACTCTGTTGCCCAGGGTGGAGTGCAGTGGCCACCCCAGTGTCAACCTCCTATACTCTGGCAACCTTTCCGCCTCAGCCTTCCAAGTAGCTGGACTACAGGTGCGCGCTGCCATGCCCAGCTAATTTTTCTTTTTTGAGTTGGAGTCTCACTCCGTCGCCCAGACTAGAGTGCAGTGGCATGCCTCCGGCCTCTGCAGCCTCAACCTGCTGGCTCCGGCGATCCTTCCGCCTCAACCTTCCGAGTAGCCAGAATTATAGGTGCGTGCTACCACACCTGGCTAATTTTTAATTTATTGTAGAGATGAGGTCTCGCCAAGTTGCCTGGGCTGTTGCCTGAACCCGTGGGCTCAGGCAATCCACTCACCTTGGTCTCCCGAAGTGCTGGGATTACAGGCTGAGCCACTGAGCCCGGCCTCTGTTTCTTCTTTTTACGGACTGAGCTGAGGAACTTCAGACACGTTAAGGTGCAACTTCTTTGAAGCCAGCACCTCTCTCCTTACCTGCCTTGTATCCCACCCCTTCCACGTATACCTCTGTGTAGGCATGATACAGGTTAGAGTGGGCAAATGGAACTTTGCTGGACTAACAGGGAGGAGTGTGGACTCTGGGGCCAAGGTGTTACTCTGTGACCTTGAGCAAATCATCCTTCCCCCCAGGGCCTCAGTTTCCTCATCTCTTCTAAACAGATAATAATATTTACTCCACCCTTTCTAGCTCAGAGAGCTATTGGGAGGACCCAATGAGAACAAGAGTGTGAAACTCCTTGCAGTTCTAAAAATTAGAGGGACATCACTGGGAAACAGACCCGCGTGCTTGCCAGGGAACAGGCAGAGGGCTCTGTAGGCAGTGTGTGTTTCTCCCTAAATCTCCCAGCTGTCTGGTCAGCAGACCTGGCCACAAAGGGGCCCTTGTCTGGGAGTTCTCATGGGGAACCATGCCACTAGTCACAATACCGATGCTAGCCTTTATCTCTGGTGAGTAATGTCAGCCTGTCTTGAGGTAACTCCTAAAAGGAGGCTTTCCAGTTCTCCACAAGGAACAAGTCCCGCTTGGGGCAAAAATGTGAGAGCTGTAAGACTGTCTCTGCTATCCTGATCCTCTACATCCTGCCCGTCTTTCCCACTCTATCAGCAGTGTCCTGTCTCTTCTCTGCAGCCTGCCAGAGCATTCTCCTCTCTTCTTCCTTCCCTACTTTCTCTCAGGACACAACCAAGAACTCATTCACATGGAGGTTGCTCCCAACTGACATCAGCCTAAAGCAGTGTATTTAAAACCTTTTTTTAACCTTGACGCTCCAATCAGAAATGACATTTTTCAGCAAACCCAGTATATATAATGAGTCAAAAGTCGTATGCAACAATACTCTGCGCAATATACTTGATTTTTTTGTATGTACAATTTCTTGATTGTATTGTATGTGGTCTATTTTTTTAATTACTGGTTGCAATCCACTAAATTGATTTCATGATCCACAAATGAGTTGTAACCTGCAATTTGAAAAGCCCTAGCCCAAAAGGACCTTCTTCCTAGCCACAGAAGTTCCCTGGGAACTGGTTGTCAGGACAGTTTACCCAGACTTTGGATAATAGAGCATTTTCTTTGTGCCAGGCATTTTCTTTTCTTTGTGTTCTGGGTGCTTTATGTATAATAGCTTGTTAATCCTCACAACCCTTCCTGGTGGTGGATGTTATTGTTATCATCATTCACATTTTACGGGCCAGGAAACTGAGGCACAGAAAGGTTAGCTTGCTTGTTTAAAATTCATACTGCTAGCAAGTGTCAGAACCTCAGATACCATATGCTTAATGGCTGGGCTCTGCTGGCTGTCAGGATGTCACAGAAACAAGGTCGTCTTGCAGGGCAATAGAGGTGATGCTCTAAGAAAGCCCACAGTAGTTAGTGCAGAACTTGGATGCTTCTGGAAGGCAGGCCTGGTTTGTGTGCTGTAAAGAACCTACCAAACAGACTGGACTGGGGATTTCCAGCAGACGCCTGAGCTTGACTGCCTTGTGGATGCATGTAGACTGATGGAGATGCCATTGGGGACAGCTGAAGTCCTTCTGGGTGCATGTTAGTTCCACATGCAGAACTCTGCCCGTTGGCCAATGAGCAAGTAGCACCAAAGAAGAGTCTGACTCCAGTCTTTGGAAAAAAAGTACTGCTGTTAATTTTAAACATAACACTTTTGCAGGCTAAAAAGAAAAGTGAGCTTAATCATATACTCTCACTGTTTTTTAATGAATTTATTGTTTTAGGCTCTCGAGAATGCGGTGAAAGTTAAAAATTTATTTCAGAACACAGTAAGAATGTGTCCCCGCATTTGATGGATTGCTTTTAAGATCTGAGTCCAACACTTCCGGCTCGTGGGCAGGCAGGCCCCACAGATGGGCTGTGGCATATATGAGCAAAGCGAGAGTGCATTTGTAAGGGATGGTCGTGGGAGGCACACACTTATCAGATTTCATTTCTGTTCCCTTCTTTTGGCATCGTAGCTGCTGAGTGGTAAAATGGGAGATGGAGAGACAGTGAAACAGCTGAAGGAGCAGCCTCGATTATCCATAGACTGGATTCTCAGCTTCCCAAAAAGTGAGAATTGACCTCACATCTCTCTCCTCCTTTTTACAGCTGGGAGGGTCAAGCTTATTACTATTGGCTACTCCCAGTGTTGACCATGCCTGACTTCCAGTGTTGGCCACGTATCCTCAGCTAAGCTCCACACAGAAGTTCAAAAGCAAGAAAACAGGCCCTGCCCTCAGAGAGTTTCCCTTCTGTGATGGGGGAAGAAAGGACACAGAGTTCAAGAGGAAAGACACAGGCATAGAGGAGTTAGAGTAAACGTTGCCATGGGCACAGTACAGGGCATGAATACCAGCTGCTAGAGCCTAGATGTGGAATATTGCCCAAGAGTTGTCTGGACACTTTGTAAACTGAGTCTCCAAATACGAGGAGAATGTTGAGCAGTTGTTGTTGAAGCCAGATGGAGTCAGGGAATGATTCTTAGAAAAGGTCAAACATACAGAATACCAGCTATGAAGAAGCTGTTTCATCTAAGGGTAGGGTCCAGTCAGTGCCTAGGAGGGAGAACTGAAGCCTGGGAAGAACCTGAGCCGACACTTCTCAGTCCTGTTGGGGACTGGGCCAACGACTGCTCTGAGACCTCCCTGCCAGCCCTGGCAGGTGGCCAGCCCAGGCCCCCAGGTGCCCTCGGCAAGCCCAGGCCTCCGTCTTCCCTTCACCTGAGTTCCTATGAGCCTTACTTGTCAGCTGAGGTGCAGGGTCCTCCTTAGCTATGGACGCAGAGCCAAGTTAAGTCACCATGGTAACCCTCTGGCTGATGGAGACTTGGGTTGCCATGGAAACTTGTCTAAAATCAAAAAGTACTTTGGGGGAGGGGTTACAGCAGAGAGGAGGGGTGGTGGGGACTGTCCACAGCAGCTCCACACTGCCTGTGATTCTGTTCTGTTCCCTTCTGAGGTTCCTCCTGGAATGGGTCAGGGACTTGGCCAAGGCCCAGCCCCAAACTTCTGGGAAATAGGCATTGATGCTACCAAGAGGGCTCCCAGATAGCCTCCACAGAAAAACATGTCTTCCATATCCCCGGTGAATGCTGGACAGTGTCTTTCGGTTCCAAATTTGCTCCTTGACAAAATAATAAAAGCTGCAAAATTAGTGTCCTAATGTTGCCTGCCCCTGCCCCTGTGACCTCTGCTCCGGGCCCCTCCCACACGTACAGTCTCCTTTCTGACAGGGCTCTTCTTGACATGAGAACAGGGGTAGCCAGTCTCTTGTAACCTCAGCTTCTTCATCACCAGGGTAGAGATGAAAATTGGCCAGGTGTGGTAGCTCAAGCCTGTAATCCCAGCACTTTGGGAGGCCGAGGTGAGAGGATTGCCTAAGCCCATGGGTTCAAGACCAGCCTGGGCAACTTCGTGAGCCCTTATCTCTACCATAAATCAAAGAATTAGCTGGGCGTGATAGTGTGCGCCTGTAGTTCTGGCTACTTGGAAGACTGAGGTGGAAAGATCGCCTGAGCCCAGCTTGCCACTGCATTCCAGCCTGGGTGACAGAGTGAGACTCCAACTCAAAAAAAAAAAAAGAGAGAGAGAGAGATGAAAGTCCCTGAGTCATGGGGGTGGTTGGGAGAAGACATAATGCTCTTAGCCTGCTCAAAGGCACTGCTTTGTAAACATGACTGTTACTTAGTATTAACTGACAATCAAGAATGCGTAAGACACTTGGCAATGTATTTGTATTTTATCCATCCCAGAGGAATTCACATGTTTAAATAACATCACTTTCTCTTCATCTTCTTCCCCCATTTACCTTTCCTTAAAGTGGGATGATGTTTAAAACAAAGCAATGGAATTTGAGGTGTGGGATCCCTACAACTCTGCCCAAGTTCATTTCTCTAAGCTCCATTCCACTCTAATGCTAGCCTCCTGGGTTTGGCGTGCTGCTTGGGATGATGAGGTTTGCCTGTCCGGAACCGTTTTCTGAAGCTAGATGGCAGGAGAGCCTTATGAGAGGAAAAGAGAAGCATTTCACTGGCCCAGTGGCCTGTCCTATAAGTCATCATTCATAATTACCGTTCTGGGCCTCAGTTTCCCCTGTACCAAAAAAGAGATGATTCCAGCCCTGCTTTCTGAGATGGGGTGTTGATAAGATCCTCACTGGGGTGTAGACCTCGGGGCCTCCTCCAGGCCAGTGACAGGAGTGAGTAGGGAGGACTCCCAGCAGCTACTCCCTCTGTTCTTAAGAGGAAGCTTTAGCCTGAGAAAGTTTGGCTCCTTCCTGAAAGCTGTACTTACTTAAGCCAGGCTGGGCTCAGGTTTCAGGGTTCAGGGACTCTCTCTGTCTGTTTCTCTCTCCCTTTCTCCTTCACAAGACTGAAATGTAGCTGCCCAGAAGTGCTGAGGAGGCCACCAACTAGGCTTGCCTGGCACAGGTCCAGCTCTGTCCCCTCTCCTTGTGCTGGAACCTCGAGGAGAGGGAGGAATCGGGAAGCCTCCAGGAGACAAAGCAGGCCACACACGGAAGTGGCTATCAGAACTGACTTGCAAGGAAATGGTCTCACTGAGTGGTCAAGGCCAGGGTCCCCAGTGGCTCCTCCACCATTTTCCCTTCAGCTCCCAACCAGCTCTGCTAAGAGGTGAATACAACTTTCAGGGGCTGCAGCCCAAACCCTTTCTGGCCCTGGCAAACTTTCCCTGTTTTCCTCCTGCCAAGTATTTATATACCAAAATAATGAGGCAATTAATAATCATGTCAAGTACTGTGTTCCTGGCACTCCATACTTTTTAAACTTTGGAATCTATGTGTGATAGATATGAATATCAGCTCTCATACTTGGCCATTCAACAAACATCCCATTCTTGGTATTTAAATCAATGTCATTCTAATTCTGAGTCCCTACTCACTTGAGTGTCAGGACATTTCATGTCAGAAATACCAGGGTCCTATTCCCCAACCCCAGCCTTGCACCCAGGTCAAGGAGACCTAGGAAAGCACTGCTATGTTGTGGTCCCTGCAGGTTTCCTCAGTGGCTTTCCAGTTCTGTGCCACTGTGGGACATGGACCTCTTTGTCAAGGCCAGGAACCTATGTCCAATGTCCCTCCTTCCTCGTTGCATCTCCTGCAGGGTGTGGGAATGCATCTGACTGCTTGCTCCTGAGACTCACAGCCTCTTTTCATTTCTAGTTTAGGAGAGTCTTACCTCCTGTCTGCTTTTCCAAAGTGGTCTCAAATAACCTGAAGCTTTCACCAAATCTGCTGGCCGGTTTTGCTTCCTACCCTATCCAATGTCCTTGCACTTAGAAGTTTCAAACCTGGTGACCTGCTCAGAATGGGAGCTGGGGAGTGGAATACAGAGAGAGACACAGTAAATATATCAGAAATGTATCCTGCCATATATGTTCTCATTATTTTTATATCCTATAAAGTAGGTCAGATATTAATATCTCCAATAGATAGATTGAGGGAGCTGTGTTTTGAACTGACTTGGCAATGAGATTGTGGCAACACCAGGACATGAGCACAGGGCTCCTCCCTTTCGGCCTAAGCCACTGCTGCCAAATCAGGCCTTTCTGAACTTTCTGTGAAGCTCTCTGATAGAACTAGCAACGACTGATGTGTTTCAAGTGCTTACTGTGCACAAGACACTGTACTAAGCACTTTACATGTAATAGTTTGATCAATTTTCACTACAACTCTTTGAGGTAGGTACCCCTGCCCCCATTTTACAGATGAGTAAGTTGAGGCACAGAGGAAGCAAGCACTCTGCTGGAGGTCACAGTTGGTAATTGGTGCAGTTAGGATTTGAATCCTGCACTTTTTTTTTTTTTGAGAAAGGATCTCACTGTGTACCTTTCCTAGTAGCTGGGACTACAGGTGCATACCAATGCACCCAGCTAAACCCTGCACTATAATTTCTCTCCTATAGTGAGTCTCCTAGAGCAGGGGTTCCTAACCTCTGGGACCAGAGGCCAGAACAGGCCTGTGGCCTGTTAGGATCCAGGCTGCACAGCAAGAGGTGAGCAGTCAGCAAGTGGACGTCTGCCTCCTGTTAGAACAGTGGCAGCATTAGATTCTCATAAGAACATGAACCCCGTTGTGAATGGCACATGTGAGAGATCTAGGATGCATGCTCCTTATGAGAATCTAATGCCTGATTATCACCACCACCACCACCCCCCCACGTCCGTGGAAAAATTGTCTTTCACAAAACCGGCCCCTGATGCCAAAAAGGTTGGGGACTACTGTCCTAGAGACTTCAGTACCCTTTCAGGAGGAAGAAGGGGGTGAAAAAGAAGTCACTTTATCAGCGATTTTGTTTAGTTGTGTAACTTCACCCAACCTCCAATAAAGAGTCTGCTTTCCAAAGTCCCAGGCTCCATTCATGCCTGCAAATTCATTGCTTCTTACACCTGCTCATCACCACAAGCGCACTCAAGGCCACATCCCTTCCCCCATCGTTTTTCCTGCCCTCCCAACCAAAACCCAGCAGCATTAGCTTAGAGAGAAAAGCTTGAAGGAGGAAGGACCCCACTGGAGAGCCTGTGAGAGATCCAGGGGGGTGGAGAGAGGTTTGGCGGCCCCTCCCCTCCATCTGCTTCCAGCTGAGGCACAGGATGCTGGGGATGGGGAGGCCTCTGTGGAGACAAAGGTCAGGGAAGCCCCGAAAGGAGGAGGTGGTTGGGTTGCTGGAGGCCTGAGGGTGGTGGTTAGTTACTGGGGGAAGACAGCAATGTGCAGGAGTTACCCAAAGAAGCTCTGCTCCTGCCTGACTGCAGCAGGGAGGCCACAATTGAGGCAGAGGGAGGCCAGCTGGCCCTCAAAGCACTTTTCTCATTGAGTAGTGGTCTCATTTACAACTCCTCTCCCAGAGGACCGGGAGGTGCTAGGAGAACTAGAAAACCTGGTCCTCTCAATTACCGGTGTGCATCTGGGAACGTGAGGCAGCCACATGCAAATGAGCAGCCCAGAGCTCTTTTCACCCCATAAAGGGCAAGGAAACACAGTGTCCTGATTTTTCCATCTCACACTCTGTCACCCCTGAGGACTTCCTCAACTGAGAGTTAGTTATTTGTGTTTAACCTTCCCCAAGGTTTCCATAGATTCCCTACTTCCTATATCCTGAACCCTCAAAACCAACTGTTGAAACTATTATGACTTACTGCATACCAAATACGATTCTAAGCACTTTATATATATTAACTCTTCGTGATATGCCTACAGAATAAGCATAGTTCTGTCCCCTTCTGCAAAGAGGAAACTGAAGCAGAGAGGTTGAGTGACTTGCCTGAAGTCACCCAGTCAGTGAGTTTTGGGAAAGAGAATTTGCACTGTTGTCTGGTTTCTAGCCACTCCATTGTGCCCTCTCAGGGAGACTTTGCTTTGGTTAGTGCAAACAAAGAGGAGTGGGACATTGGGTTCTCCATCCTGAGATCATAATCTGTGTACATTACCTGGAATACTTCTGTATGGGAGATTTGTCTTTTCGATACTATTTATGCAGTGATTTATTAATATCAGAATGTACTCGTGTAACTCATATACTCTGAGTTATAATCCAGTACCACATTTTTTATTTTGTAGCTAAAGTTAAATTTATTGTTATGCCCTTCACCCGGTGAGGGTTTGGAGAGTGCTGTTCTGGCCTTGGTCCTTGGGAACAGAGAAGGGAAAACTATCGGGAGAGCTCCATTGCAGACCAGCCAGGCTGGCCTGTTTTCTCAGCTGTGATGCCCCAACACCACTGTTCTCCCACTCATTCCTCTTCATTTCTCCCTCTTTTGTACCTAACTTCTACCCCAATTCAGTCATACACTGAGTCTTGTTGCTTCTGCTGCTAAAAGTTTACATCCTCATTTTGCCCCAGCCATTGTCCGAATTCACACCATCTGCTCCATCATGAATGTTTTCTGCCTCCCCTCCTCCTGGTTCATCCCCATACATTGCTCTGGGGGTGCCTTTCTAATGTGCAGCTGAGACCATGTCACTTCCCAGCACAGTGGCCTTTGGTGGCTCCCACTGTGTGACGTCCTGGTTTCCTATCTCAGCATTCCTGGCTTCCACAATTGCCCCTTCCTACCTTTCTAGCTTTCTCTTTCTTTTCCCTACCCAAAGTGTCTGCCAGCATCTTCCTGAGGGAATTTGTGAAACTTGCTAATTGGCATTACTTAAAAATAAAGGACCCTGTGGTCAAATAAATCTAGGAAACTCTAGGTTGAAAAAAGTTAAACAGGCTTCTTTACTGTAGCACTTCTCTAAGTCTTTAGACACTAATGGGCTTTATGACCCTCCCCCAGGAATGGGTTAATTCCCCCAGGAATTTCCCCCAAAGTGTTTGTTTACATGATCTTTTTTTTTTGAGTGGGAGTCGCACTCTGTCGCCCAGACTGGAGTGCAGTG
>NW_007253390.1:1373564-1383782 GCF_000164805.1 Carlito syrichta
TGTAATTCCGGCTACTTGGAAGACTGAGGCGGAAGGATCACCGGAGCCCAGCAGGTCGAGGCTGTGGTGGCCGCGAGCGGCCACTGCACTCCAGTCTGGGCGACAGAGTGCGACTCCCACTCAAAAAAAAAAGATTGTTTTTCTCAATGTCTTCCCTCCACCCTAACCATCAACCTTTTTTGAGTTTTTTGTTTGTTTGTTTGTTTTAACCTGTGGCTGTCTCTTTAATGGCACTCACCAGTTGAAATACTTATTTTAGCTTTAGCTTTTTGGTCTATTTGTCTGACAGCAATCCCCCACTCTTTCTGGTCAGACTCTAAGAACCTTGATGGTAGGAGCTGTGTCACTCATTATTTTATTCTTTTTAGTATAATCTACATAGTATAGTGGTTCTTGGTATACATAGGAGATTGGTTCCAGGACTGCCTGCATATAACCAAATCCAAGCATACTCAAGTCCTCCAGTTGGCACTGAGGAACCCATGTATGTGAAAAGTTGGTCCTCTGTATATGTGAGTTTTGCATCCCAGGAATACTGTATTTTAATTCTGTGTTTGGTTGGGACAAAAAAACCATGGACCCGTGCAGTTCAAACCCATATTGTTCAAAGATTAACTGTATATCACCCTGGCTCGAAACCATCTATGCTGCTTTTTTTTTTTTTTTTACTAAACTTTTAAAATTAGAATAGTGTTGGATTTATAGAAAAGTTGCAGTAATATTGCAGAGTTGACATACCCCCATACTCAGTTTCTCTACTACTGATATCTTACATGATTAAGGTATATTTATTGCAATTAATGAGCCAATATTGTTAAACTGTTATTAACTGAAGTACATACTGTATTTGGATTTCCTTGTTTTTATTTTTTTTTAATTATTTTATTGTATTTTTTTAACCTAATGTTCTTTTTCTATGCCAGGATCTCATCCAGGATAACACATTACCTTTAGTCATCAGATCTCCTTAGGCTCCTCTAGATTGAGACAGTTTCTCAGACTTTCCCTGTTTTTGATGGCCTTGACGGTTTTGAAGAGTACCAGTCACGTGTTTTGCATAATGTCTTTCAATATGGGTTCATCTGACAATTTCTTATGGTTAAACAGAGGTTCCAGTCACGTGTTTTGCATAATGTCTTTCAATATGGGTTCATCTGACGATTTCTTATGGTTAAACAGAGGTTAGGGGTTTTGAGGAGGAAGACCACAGAGTAAAATGTCATTCTCATGACAGCACATGAAGGACTGCCAACATGACTTATCACTGTTGATGTTGACCTTGATCATCTGGCTAAGGTAGTGTTTGTCAGGTTTCTCCACTGCAGAGTTCATCTTTCCCTCTTTCCATAGTGTACTCTGTAAAAAGAAGTTCCTACATGCAGCCCACATTCAAGGAGGGCTCCCCTCCTAGTGAGGGAACATCTCCATCAATTCTTCTACATGGGAGATGAGTCTTCTCTCCCCCATTTATTCACTCAGACATCCATTCGTTTAAATCGTGTGTACTCATGGATGTTTGACTTCAAGTTATAATCCAATTGCACATTTTTTAAATTTTGTTGTTCAATTTGTTTCAGCTCTGACTGTTAAGGGAGTGCTTTCTTTTGGCACTTGTATCGCTTTGACATACCCCAGTCTTATTTACTTATTCATTGCCTTGCATTTTGGCCCTTCAAGGTGCCCTTGCTCATTTTGCATATTCTCTGCCCCAGTGCCCTAAGAATCAGCAATTTCTCCAAGGCATCTTTGTTTTTTTAACTGGAGGAGGTATTAGAAACAGATCCGGGTGCTGGGTGTGCTCATTGCCATTTATGGGGGTGTCACTGCTTCTAGGTCCTCTCAATGGACAGAGCTAGCAATATATATGTCTATTCTAACCCATTATATGCACACATACCTCCCCCATATATGTATTAGGGGAGACCTAATAAAAAACAAACCTGGAATTATCTTTTGGAGGGTGGTTCTCTTGTAGTACACTCAGAATTTGTTCTTCTGGATCAAACAGTCAACCAGAGTTTTTATCTGGAAGTTTTTAAAAGTTTGTGTCACAATTTGTGGAAGACAAGTCTCAAGTTGTGGCAAATAGGTGACTGGTTCTTCTACCATGACAACACACCTGCTCATACCAAGCTGAGTGTTTTGAGCAGTAGAAAAAGCATCTCGATAGGTGTATTGCATCAAACAGAGAGTACTTTGAAGGTAACTGAAGCTTAAACATGTACAAATAATATACAATTTTTTTTTTTTTTTTGAGTTGGAGTCTCACTCTTGTCACTCAGACTGGAGTGCAGTGGCCGCTCCCGGCCACCGCAGCCTTGTCCTGCTGGGCTCCGGCGATCCTTCCGCCTCAGCCTTCCAAGTAACTGGAACTACAGGCACACGCTACCATGCCCGGCTAATTTTTGATTTATTGTGGAGATGAGGTCTCGCCAAGTTGCCCAGGCAGGTCTCGAATCCGCGGACTCAGGCAATCCACTCACCTCAGCCTCCCAAAGTGCTAGGATTACAGACATATACACATACACATATGTGAGTATAGTACAAACATCAGATAATACTGATGTTTCCAACTCTAATCTAGTGGCACATGGTTCATTCTAACCTTCCTTCCTTTATGCAGCTTTTTAAAAACCCCAGTTCTTTTGAATCACAGTTTTTCAAGTCTGGGCCAAGGACTATACTCCAAAAACTGAACAACATTGTAACAGGCACTCAAATGTTAGTTAAATTGAATTGCATTTAGAGAAAACCCAGGTCTTCCCCATCACAGATGTGCAGGATTTCCAGCCCTGTGAGTACATCTTCTATCCCTGGGGCAGTGAAGACAAGGAGCTCTCACCTCCCCAGGTACTCTGTAGGAAACAGCCTGTAATCACGGCCAAGGTGTCCATTACCCCATGTTTGGGTGTTTCTGCTCATTTCCTCCCGTGTCTGGTTTCCTTAACACCTGATATTTCCTGGTGTGAGGCCAGACTGTCTGGGATACATTACAGAATCTTCAGTGACTGTCCCTGCCTGCCCCGCTTGGCCCAGCAGCCTGTGCTTCCCCCCTCCCCCGTGGTGATTATCAAGGTATGTATATGTCTCTAAACAAAGCTTGAAATGACTTATAGATCATTTTTACAAAGAAGGAACAGGTCCAGGAAACATAGCCAGTTAGTGACAGAGCAAGAAGTAGAACCCAAGCCTCCTGTGCTCTTCAAATTCACTCTGTCCCCAGCTTACTCTTCTGAATGCCCTGGCTGGAATTGTGATGATACAAGATGGGTATGTGGGAAAGCCCTCAGCTGCATGTCTTTAGGGCAGGGGTCCCCAACTTTTTTTGGCATAAGGGACCTGTTTCATGGAAGACAATTTTTTCACAGAGCAAGGTTGGTTTGGGGATGATTCAAGTGCATTACATTTATTGTGTACTTTATTTCTATTATTATTACATTGTAATATATAATAAAATTATTATTATTATGAGATTATTATTTTGATATGAGTCTGAAAGCAATTGATTGATTATGACCTCTGTGCAATCAAAACTCACTGCTAATGTTGGCCTGTATTTGCAGCTACTTCCAGCACTAGTAGCATCACCGCCTCAGCGCCACCTCAGATCATCAGGTGTTAGATTCTCATAAGGAGTGTGCAACCTAGTTTCCTTGCACGCACAGTTCCCAATAGGGTTCACGCACTTATGAAAATCTAATGCCACCGCTGATCTGACAGAACATTGAGCTCATGTGGTAATGTGAGTGATGGGAAGCGACTGTAAATACAGATGACATGAAACTTCTTTGCTCCCCTGCACCCCTCTTACCTCCTGCTGTGTGACTCAGTTCCACGGACCGGAACCAAGGGTTAGGGACCCGGCTTTAGGGCCTCTGTGAACTAAAATACCCCTGCACACAGTCTTGGCTTGTTTTTCTGCAGTATGTAAAGGGAACCTGAGACTTTTCTACAGATAACAGGACAAGATGTTCTTAGCTCACTGGTTTTATTTCACACTCACATGAAGCTCCAGAGCCAGCGATGAAGGTTTGGAGAGGTGTGGACCTAATATGCAACAGGTGCCCTACACTCCTAGAGGGAAGGGAGTCATGCTGGTCCTAAGCAAAATCCAAGCACTTGTCTTTAGCGCCGTCACCCTGCCACATCACTGTTTCTGCCCCTCTTCTCAATCCCCCAGACACTCGCTCCCGCAGGCTGCCCTCTTGCTGCTTTCATCCCTGTCCCCCGCAGTGTTTCATCCAGACCAGCCCTCCCCCAAGTATACCTTGCTCTAAAATTACCTCTCACACCTTCTCCAGGTCCCCATCAAAACACCTATTTCTGTAGTAAGTGTGTATGGAAAGTAGTTTGATTCAACTGTAGGACAAGATGCTTTAGAAGTCCTGAGATTTGTTATCCCACTTGAATATCTGGGGAGCAAGCCCCTTGTTCTAGGCATTTAGGTGCCCTGTTGTTGGCTGCATTAGATACTTTGTCTCTATTGTGTCCCAGGTATTTCCTAACCACATTTCTTTTCTTTTAAAAAAAATTTTTTTTATTTCAATAGTTTTTAGTTACATGATTGCATTGTATAGTGTAACCACATTTCTTTATGCTGAATCTAAAATCCTGTGATTTTGTTGCAAGGCTGCATGATTGGCATCTGTCTCATCCCCTCTCTTACCTCCCCCCCAATCTATTTGCTTACTTCAATAGTTTCTGTGGGTAGGCTTTCCTCTTGTTACTCATCTTGCCACCTTTGCTTCCTAAAGAGCCCTTAAATTGGCTTCCGGGCAGCAATCTATCCTTTTCTTTCTGGAAAATAGCCCAACCCCTGCAGCCTACCTCTCCTGCCAGCCTCAGACTGCACTCACCTTCTCTCCCTGTCCACAGCGGGAAGAGCTGATGACGGGAGGAGGCTCACTTTTGCTGCCATTGCAAAAACCTCCGGCAGCAGCAGCTGCTTTGTCACTCAATTCAGAGGCTCCTTCCTGATGTGAGGGGTATTTTGCGATTATGCATAGTTACCCATTAACAGAAACCTTTCAGCTCCTTGCTAGCTTCATCGTAAATGCTTTTTCCTTTCTCCCTTCAGAAGTCTTTATGAACATACAGTATTTAGGAAGGTCTCCTTTGCCAATATATACAGTATTATATAAATTACAACATGGAATGACTAACCAGTGGCTCTCCCTCTAAGGATTTTACCACTGAATCCAAATATACTTCACTGCATCTAGGCAGCTACAGGAGGGTTTTATTGCTTTTTTTTTTCTTTCTTCCGGGGGAGTGGTTAGAAGGTGGAATGGGATGTGTCCTTTCTTAAATCCTCTCACCACTCAACCTAGGATATATCTATTGATATCCAGCCCCTCGGTTCCTTTCCTTCAATGAGGTGGAGGATTAGCAAGAGCTTAAAGCTGAGGCCCCTCTGCAGACTGCTAGGTTCATAACCAAAAGGGACCAAGATAGATAGGCTTTCCCACTTAGAATAATAGTAACAATAATACTACCATTTGAGTGCCTATCTTGTACCAGGCACTGTGCTGGTACTTAACATATATTATCCAATTTAATCTTTCTAGTAGCCCTAAGAAGTAAATATAATTGCCTCCATAGGAAAAAAAATGAGACTTTTGAACACAAAGACTCTTGCTAAGTCTACATACCTCATAATCAAGCCAGGATTCCAACCCAGATCTGTCTGATTTTAAAGTTACTACCCACCCACCTACCACTGGATATTGGTTCAGAGTAGACTGGGGCCCTAAAAGGAATGAAGGTGGTACCCCACCCTTCCCTAAAACCCTGCTTCACTTGTGGACTGAGAACTGATGGAAGAATGTGAGCAAAACCAGTTTCTCCAAAGCCCTCTCTCAGGTGAGGGGAGATGGGGAACCACCTCCATCAATGTGATCCCAAACCTTCCTGATTTGGTTGTGCATGATTAAAGAGCAATGACTGCCTAGCCATTTTATATTGAATTGCCACATAACATGAAAGTGACAATGCGGATTACTATATGTGTCTGATGAACTTGTTTGTAAGTTTTACTTCCATGCTCAGTCCTTTTGCTAAGCGTTCGACCTTTGTAGTTATTGACATAGCAATGTTGTGAGCTCTTCATCCTAAGAGGAAGCGACAGCAAAGGTGCCCTCAAACATTCCGACTAGGGCTGGTCCTTCCTTGCTCTCCATGTGTGCCGGGCCTTGGGCTCTAGGCTCATGGGTGGAGGGTTGAGGGTGGTTGGGGAGGGCGACACTGGAGCAGAAGGGGACCATGGCAGGTCAGGTGCTAGTGAAACAGGTAAACCTCTTCCCAAGAGTGATGGCAGCCCACACAGCTTGTGGTCTCCCTACTCAGAAGGAATCAAGGAGATGTTCTGAAGAATGTGTTGAATGGAGAGAGTGGTGGAAGTGAGGAAAATGATCTGGGATATTAAAAGTGATGATATTTCCCTGAATAAAGGATTTCCACACTAAATAGGGGCACCACGTAACCAGATCATAGCTGAAACTTAGCCATCCGTGGTATTTACATCCTGACCACTGTTCAAAACCAGGAATCCCTTTCTACGGGCTTTTCATTCAGGGGAAAAGGCTCAGATATCACACAATTATCACCGACACCCGCCCCCATCGAAATAATTATTCAGGGATTCTGAGAGCCAACGTAATTAGTCCAATTAATCTCTAGCGATGAATTATTCTGTCCGATAATCGTCTTCGGAAGCAAAGGATTCATTAGCGTCTCTAGCTGACAGCAGGGAGTCAAATGTCCTTTTATCTCTCTTCCCTGTCCCTGACATGATAGAATGAAATTGGCTCTCACTCTGATAAGTTCTATCTTCATTGAAAAGGAGGTTGGTTAGGGCATCAGCAGAGGCTGGGACCTGGGTTACTAGACGTACTGCCAGCTCCACAGGCACCGCTGACCTTGCGTTTAAGGCCTTAGTTTACCCGTGGAAACATGGGGAGAATTGAGTGCAAGCTTTGTGATCAACTGGCAGACTAACTTCCGGGGCTTCCGAGACACAATCGATCCCAACACGATCCTTTGAAACAACACGCACTTCTCTGCCAAGCATGCCCAAGGAATTCTAAGGCAAAGTCCTCCTCCTTTTCATAGGGACTTACTTTGTAGCATTTAATTGTCTTGAGGACACAAAGTGAAGGAGTGATGAGTAGAACCCATGGTGCCTGTTGAACTCACCTTTCCCATCAAAATCTCATCCTAAATTTGGCGAGAGGCGTGAGTGATCATGGGAGTATGGGGGAGCTCTGCCTCGGGGTCTCAGAGCAGCTGGGTTGAAGGTTCTGCTCCCCCAGTGTCTGTCTCTTGTTTCCTCAGTGGCCTGTCAGTGCTGGCTCCAGTGGCTCTTACTCTTCTGGTCTCAGATCCTTCTCCCCAGAAAGATGAACATCACACGTGGGCACAAGATTTTGCGTGTCATTTCAGGAGTTTCTAGACCCTCTGTCGCCCTGCACAAACAACTCCAGATGTTGCAATACATGGGTCCTGTTCTCAAGGAACTTAAAAGCTGGGGAGTAGAGAGTGAGGAGGGGACATTGTTAATATTTGCAGTGTTGTATGATGTGATAACGGAGTCGGCATTGTCTACATTTTGGGCCAGATGATCTTTGTGTGTTGTGGGGGGCCGTCCTATGTGTTGCAGGATGTTTCGTAGCCTCCCTGGCCTCTACTCACTAGATGCCAGTAGCACCCCCTCCCAAGTCGTGATTAGAAAAAAAAGTCTCCAGACATTACCGAATGTCCCCTGGGAGACAAAATCTCTGTAATAGAAGCCCAGCAGTATGCTCAGCCCCAACAGAAAGTGCGATTATTTCCGGGTGGAAAGAGAAGGCTCCCTGGAAGAAGTGGTTTGGGATTTAGGAACAAAACTGAGAAAGCAGCTTTTTGTTTTGTTCAGCTTTTTTTTTTTTTGAGTTGGAGTCTCACTCTGTCGCCCAGATTAGAGTGCAGTGGCCGCTCCCGGCCACCGCAGCCTCGACCTGCTGGGCTCCGGCGATCCTTCCGCCTCTGCCTTCCAAGTAGCTGGAACTACAGGTGCGCACCACCACACCCAGCTAATTTTTTTATTTGTTGTAGAGATGAGGTCTCACCAAGCTGCCCAGGCGGGTCTCAAACCTGCAGGCTCAGGCAATTCACTCACCTGAGCCACCGAGCCCGGTTTGTTCAGCTTTTTATCCTCAGAGTCTAGTACAGTGCATGACACATAGAGGGTACTCAGGGCATACTCTCTGATTGAATAAACAGACAGACAGATGAATAAGGTAGGGTCGTATATGCAGGAAATAGGGAGAGGAATAGGCATGCCAGATTAAAGGAACAGCATGAGCAAGGCTCAGAGGAGGAGAGGGCAGCTATCTCCAGGGAATCACAGGCAGGCTGGTCCCTATTCCGTGGATAAGTAACAGGATTGTAGCCTGTGTTACTCTGGCTTAGGAAGCTGTGACTCTCCTTTTCTAGAGATACTTAGGAAAATAAGTGCGTACGTGGACTGTAAACACAGTTCTGTTTGAAAAGAAAGTAAGTGGCTTACAGAACCTCCCACTAATAGGTCACAGCTCCTTCCTGGTAAATCTGAACGTGGCCTTGCAATCCTTCTCAACCTGACCCTCCAAGAAGTTACTACCAATCATTTGGAGTTGGAACGCCAGTTGTAACCTGTTTAACTCCCTGGCTGTGGTCCAGGGGCCTAATGTCAGCACTGGGGACTGCTGTTCTGCTTGAAGCCAACCCTGAAAGGAGGACACAAGCCTCTCTTGTCGTTGTTCACACTTTGTGTGTTGCTCCCTCTCCTGGGCCACATCTCTTCCTCTGCCCCGCCCCAGTCCTTCTTGGCTGTCGAGCTGCTCTGTGGCTGAGTTGTTCTCTTCTCCCTGCTGTCTCATCAGTTATTCATTCATTCACAAACATTGAACGTGCCTGGGTTATGTGCAGTAGAGGGATAGCAGTGGCTGTGGTCGGTGTATATACAGATAAGCAGACAGGCAGTCGCATCACCGTGTGGTGTGTGCTGAGTTGTGGGAAACAGAGGGTGCTTTGGGAGTCAAGGGAGCATCCCCTGAGAGATGGTTGAGTGAGGTTTGTTGGGACCTTTGTGGGGAAAGGGCCATTGAAAGTAGGTTGCTAGGGTGGAGTGACAGAGTGCTCAGGTCTATAAATTTGGGATGGTGAGTTTTCTGTCGTTTTTTTAATGTGTGTTAAAGAGTTGCATGTCCAGTAAAATATATGTCTGCCTTCCCAGGGAAAATCATTGTAGCTCCCTGGTAATAGGAGTTTGTAATGGCCTGGAAAATACAGGAAAATCTTTAGAGTGAGTTCCTGGTCTCCATTAAAAGCGTTTATGGTGTCTGGGGAGCCATTTCCTTCTGATTTGTGTCTGACGGGGGAGCACTGAAGCTAAGATGTCAGGAAGACAAAGGCTCACGTGTGTGACTGGACCAGTCAGGTGTTCACTGGGAACATGGGGCAGAGCAGGGTTCTAAGTCTACCTATAGGTAGGATCAGAGGCAGAAACCAGCATTAGGTATCTGCAGACAGAAGAAAGATAAATGTGGCCTCTGTCTTTGGAGAGCCAAGCCAGACACTTGCAGAATCAGGAGAAACTGGCAGAGATAGAAGTTGCTGGTGTTGGAGAGGCAGAAGTTATGGGTGGAGACAATAGGTCAATAGGAAATTGGAGTGGGAGATGTTGCATGAGAGTTTCCTGAAGGAAGTGAGTCATGGATATGGGATGGAGTGGGACAGCAGTGCAGGAGAGAGGAGCCTGTGGGGTGACAAATAGGGAGATGAGGCTGCCTCCCTGCCCATCTATCAACCAGAGGCCTGGGAGCCAGGATGAGGATGACAGGTAAGGGGGTGGAGGGGCTGCCATCTGACTGCATGCCCAGGGGATGCATTTGTTGAGCAGGCCTTTATGGAGGACCTACAACATACTAGGCACCGCGCCAGGTGCTGGGCATTCAAAGATGGATAGCATATGGCCTTTGCCCTGGAGGCAGATGGATGTGTAAAGAGGTGTGGGTGATAAAGTGATACACAGCTGTGGCAGAAGTCTGCTACAGGCTCCAGCAGGGATCTAAGGAAGGAGTATGATTTCTTTTTTTTTTTGTCTCACTCTGTCGCCCAGAGTGGAGTGCAGTGGCCGCTCCCGGCCACTGCAGCCTCGACCTGCTGGGCTCCGGCGATCCTTCTGCCTCAGCCTTCTGA
>NW_007253390.1:1383802-1390729 GCF_000164805.1 Carlito syrichta
TCACCTCAGCCTCCCAAAGGCGTGGGATTACAGGCTGAGCCACCGAGCCCGGCTAGGAGTATGATTTCTACCAAGAAGAGGGGCCAAACGAAAGGCAGTCTGCATTCTCTGTGGGAGGAGGCTGAGTGGAGGTCGCTCACTCACCAGCACTCAAGCAGCATTTCCTGGGTACCTGGTGGGTGCTGCCCAGTGCTGCTGGTGGGGGTGGGGCTCATACACAGTGTAGTATCTAGTGAGAGGGACTAGCAGGCACCAGGAGTTTTCTCTGCAAGGCAGTGTGTGTGCCTTGGTTAGAAGGGCTCAGAAGCCGGGCTCAGTGGCTCAGCCTGTAATCCCACGCCTTGGGAGGCTGAGGTGAGTAAATTGCCTGAGCCCGCGGGTTCGCGACCCACCTGGGAAACTTGGTGAGACCTCATCTCTACAATAAATCAAAAAAATTAGCCGGGCGTAGTAGCGTGCACCTGTAGTTCCAGCTACTTGGAAGGCTGAGGCGGGAGGATCTCTGGAGCCCAGTAGGTCAAGGCTGCGGTGGCTGGGAGAAGCCACTGCACTCCAGTCTGGGCGACAGAGTGAGACTCCCACTCAAAAAAAAAAAAAAAAAAAAGAAGGGCTCAGAAATCAAATGTTCCAGAGCTTGAAGGGAGTGGCCAGGAAAGGCTTCTTGGAGAAGGTATGGCTTGAACTGGGCATTGAAGGTGAGGATAAGTCCCCCAGCAGGGGAGTTCCTTTGGATGGGAGCAGCAAAGGAGGGAGGGAGCAAGCAAAGAAGCAATGATGGGAGGCAGTGAGAGGTCAGACTGAGTGGGTAGAGGGAATGTGTGGGAAAATAGTGGGAGATCAGGCCAAAAAACTATTGTAGAGGGTCTTGCATGCCAGGCCAAAGATTCGAAGGTCATCTGAGAGATACTGAAGTCTCATGTTGATACTGAAGCCCACGTTTGCATGGATAGGGCGTACTTTTAGACTCCTTGGGCTGGGGGCTGGGGAGTGGGGACAGGGCCTATGTAAAGCCACCTGAGACATTCTCCAGCTTCCAGCCAGGTCTTGGTGCCCCCGTACAAAATTTTCTCCACAGCGTGTTCCCTGGTTTGGCTTCCTGGTGGGGGAGGGGACATACACAGACATCAATTCAGTCAAGACTCTGCTCACGCCTGTCCCCAGGAGCAAAGCCTTGGCCCACTGTTCCTATGGCAACCGCCAGTCAGTGCTGAGCAGAAGAGGGTGCTGGAGCACGGAGAGCTGACGATACCAGCCACCCCCTAATCATCACCGGGGACTCCCCCGGTTGGAGTGTAGGGGCATGGGAGAGCGGTGGCTGGGAAACCTTGAGGGCCAAGGGACTCCCTTTGTTCTTTGGTGAGGGATATGAAGTGCTGCCTGGAGCCAGAGCGAGGCACAGGCAGCTGGTTTCCCATCTCCTCTCTCATTCCCCTTCTGAGCCCCGGGTGCCCCCTTTTCGTCCTCAGGCTCATTAAAGATAGATGACCTTGGGGAGGGTGGGGGCAGAGGTCACCAGCTGCTGGGGCCTCTTGCCCTTAGTTGGGCTGGGGATCGTTTACCAGGAGAATGTAGCCACGACCATGGACCCTGGCTGCAAAGGCAGGAGGGTGCATCCTGGGAAGCTGGCCCCCAGAGGCGGTCAGAGGCATGACCCTGAGAATAGGTACATCCTATTGACAGAGATTAGAAGTGAATCAGGAGTGCCATAAATAGCCGGGACTCTGTGTTCTCTGGACCCTGTGTTCTGCTAGGTTGCTTGTTCCTTGAAAATCAGGGATGGGGGCAACCCCTTCGGGTACCCTCCCGCTGTGGGAGTTTTTCTGTCCTCTCAATAAATTCTGCTTTAAGAAAAAAAAAGAAAGGAAGGAAAATCAGGGATGGGTGAGAGGCAGTCTCCAGAGTGGTACAGTGGGATGAGCCCTGGGGTTAGAGACAGAGAGGCTGGGTTCTAATCCCAGCCCTGCTGCTTCTTTGCTGAGACCTAAAGCAAATTGCTTATCAGTCTCTTCCACTGCCAAATGAACTAAGGTAGTTCCTGCCTCCCAGAATTATCGTGGAGCTTACATGACATGATGAATATGAAAGGACCTGGCATACAGTAGGCATTTAATGAGTGTTTGCCTCCTTGCTTCCAAAGGTAGAGGGACAGAAGAGATAAATGCCAGAGGGATCTATAAATCCAAGAAATGAGGTTGGCCAGGCCCTGCGTGCTCCTCTCCCTTGTCCGCTGTCTCCTCTGGAGACCCCCCTCCTGGGCCTCGCCTTGGTCCAGTTCTAAGTTGCCCGGGGCCAGCCTCTTCCATGCTCAGGCCCCCTGCCCGGCTGGATGGGTTCAGGAGAAGAATGAACAGCAAATGACATCTGGCTTTTCCCTGCCTGCTCAGGGCAGTGCCCTCCCACGCCTGCACAGAGGGCACTCTCCACAGCGTCCTCCTGTCTGGTGCCCTTGGCTGAGGGCCCTCACTTGGCCTGCGTGTGGCGCCTCGTTCCAGCTGAATCTTATGCAGCGCATAGAGTGGGGGCATCCCCCTGGCCCCACCTCTGCCTTTTCCAGAGGGCTCCCACAGAAAGAAGCCATGCTGTGTTCTTACCAGAACCCCAACACATTTGGCCAGCCAGGGGAAAGTGGGGTGTGGGGAAGACATTGGGGTTCTCGACTGGAAGGCTATGTTATCACTGAACTCAGATGCAGTTTTGTAGCTTGGCGGACCTGGAAGTTCTCTCTAAGGGAGATATTTTTCTGGGAATTTGACTTCTTTCAAATGATCACCAACCCTAAGCTACCTAGTGACTACAGGCCTGGGCCACTGCGGGTTGTCTCCAGCCCTGGAAAGCTTGGGCAAGGGCTGGGAGAAGGCCTGGCTGCCTTCCAGGCTTTCCCCAACCTCTACTCCATTGCCTTTTCTGGTCCCTTCCTGGGCCTTGCTTTGGTAGGGGTCTAAACACTCGCCAGAGCAGCCCCAGCTCCTTCTCCCACCCCATTATTGGACCACGGCAGGAGCTCAGGCTGCCCCCTGGTTCTAGAGAAGAATGCCAGTATGCATGCTCCTGCTCCCTCATTTTCTCTCTCCTCTTCATACCTCTTCTCCCACTCTCAGGAGAGTGGAAATGGGGTCTCACTTTTTCCTAAGAAGGAGAAACTGAGGCCCAGAAAGGCTAAGCAGCAGAAGACACTGGGACTGGGACCCAGGGTATCCAGCCTGGTGCTTGAACTCCAAAGATACTTCCCTTCCAGATGCATGGGGCCCCCTTAGCTCCCCCAGTGAAAGGTCAGGTAGTGGGGACAGGGCAGGGTCAGGAGGTGGGAGTCCCAACCGAAGGAGAGGGTGGGAGAGAGGAACGGGGCTGAAGCTGTGCTCTTGGCTACAGCTGGTTCCCAGGTCCCTGCGTTGGAATTGGATGGAAGAGCAGCATTAATGCTCTGATGGCGCAGCCGAGAGCAGCCACTGGTCTTGGCAAACAGGCGGCGCAACCTGCCTGCCAGACGCTCTAGGAAGGTTCTTCCGAGGACAGAAGCTTTACAGGTTCCAGAGCTGGGACAAAGCCCACTGGGGAGAAAGGGTTCCCTCGAGGAAGTATTGGACAGGAGTGGTGACTGCCAGCAAGGCCTGGACTGGCTGGCAGCCCCATGTCTTGGAGGTGGGGAAATGCTTGGCCTGGCCTGCAGCCCGTTACTCCCCTGTCTCCTGGCAGGTCTGTATCTCATTCATTCCACATAGTAGAGGACAGACCTCGTTCTGTGATCTGCAAGGAGTGTGACGCCAGCATGTCAGTCAGGAAGGGCCTCCTCGGATCCAGCTATCTTGTCTTCATTGTCATTTATAATTTCTTTTGAAAAAAGCACAGAATTCAGAGTAGACTGGGATTCGGATCTCTACTATGCTCCTTACATAAACTTTGTGACTTTAGGCAGTTAATTGGCTTCTCTGAGCCAAACATCTATAAAATGAGGGTCACTATACTTATCCCCTCTGGGTTGATTTGTTGCAGGGACAGAATGTTGGTCAGTGTTTAGTGCCATGCTCAGCACACTCTGGAAATACTGTCTCCTTGTCTTTTCCTTCCCTTCCTGCCTCAGAACACTGCCCCATTTTCAATAACTTTTCAGCAAACCTCACTACATTTCACTGTAAGATTTCTCTGCCTTCTTCATTGGAAGTCTTCCTCAAGCTAACCCAGCTCCTTCTTGCTTCTGTTAGTGCCCAAGCCCTGGGGGGGAGTTCCTGGGGCTTTGTCTAAACTGGGTCCTTTTGCTGGGCAGTGGGACCATCCTGGAAATGGGGAGACACGTTGGTGGCAGATGGGCTGAGTCAGAGGGTTCCCAGTGGTGGGCAGCAGAGAGTTGAAGGGATCAGTGACACAGACAGCTTTTCCAGAAGAGGAACCCTCCTGGGAGGCAGTCAGGCAGGGGCGATGTCAGCTCTTTGATGTAGGAGCAGATACAGGCTGAGCTGAGGCAGGGGAAGAGGGAGGTGTGAGCGACTACCCTTGGGCAGAGGGAGTCCTGCCTTCTGGCCAGCCAGCATCACCCATGCCTTGCCGAAGGATTTCCCCTCAAAATCCTCCTTAAAGCCTGACCTTCTCCTCCCCCATTCCTGGGCCTGGCTCTGAGATCAGTAGGCTGTGTCATCTCGACCATGTCACTGCTGCTCTCTTGGACCTCAGTCTTCCCATCTGTTAAATGATCTCTGAGTCTTGTGCCAGCTCTTTTGGTGAGTGCTAACATTCAGCCTCTTCCAGGCTGGTGGTGGCGGCCATCTATACTGCCCCACACACAAGCTGGCCAGACCAGATCCCAGCAGCCCAGTCACCTTGCCATATTTGCTCTCTCTCCCACTCTATCTCATTCCCATCCCAGAAACCATACCTCTCTCCCACTGTGTTGCTTTAAGATAGTGTGTCGGACGGGCTCCGTGGCTCAGCCTGTGATCCCGCGCCTTTGGGAGGCTGAAGTGAGTGGATTGCCTGAGCCCGCGAGACCCGCCTGGGCAACTTGGTGAGACCTCATCTCTACAATAAGTCAAAAAAATTAGCCGGGCGTGGTAGCACATGCCTGTAGTTCCAGCTATTTGGAAGGCTGAGTCGGAAGGATCGCTGGAGCCCAGCAGGTCGAGGCTGCGGTGACCAGGAGCAATCACTGCACTCCAGTCTGGGCGACAGAGTGAGACTCTGACTCAAAAAAAAGACAGTGTGTTGAGCATCCACTGTGTTTGATGTATTGTGTAGGGACTCAGAATGAGTATGACAGACCTCTGCCCGCCAGGAGGAGAAAGACATGAGATTGGAACAATAGCGTTGGGAGTTGTGTGCTGTTACTCCATTTTATAGGTGGGAGAACTGAGACTCAAGGTCACAGAGCTTGAGTGGTAAAGCTAGGATTTGACTGGGGCTCCCTGGCATCATATCCCATGGCCTCCCATCGTCCAATGCCCAGAGCCAGTCCTTTTCTTTTGTGGCTCAGCCCTTGCTTAGGCTGTACCCTTCCTGACCCTGGGACTTGCCTTGTTGCCTGTGGTCAGATTTACTCCCTTCCTTTGGTTTCAGATCAGTAGACACCTCTTCCAGGAGCCCCTCCCTGTTTCCCCCAACCCATCCCTGCCATATCTTTTTAAATCACTTCTCAACAGTAGCTTTGGCCCCAGTGCACCAGTGACCACAGCGGTGCATGCCAGCCTCTTGACTGCTGGCTCCCATGGTGTAGGTGGACTTCAAGTCCTCAGGACTGAGGTTGAGGTGGAAGTCAGGGGCTGCTGGGCAGAGGCATGGGTCCACAGGATCTGGGTAGATGGTCAGTGCTTCAGAGGCAGTGATGGTCTTGGGACTTGTCTCCTCTCTGAAGTGCAACCACTTCCAGGGGTATCAGGCAGACGTCATATCCTATCTACGGGAAGACTGCAAAGGTGTAGGCTGGTGAACTCAGGAAAGGTCTGCAGCCAGGAGATCTGACACCTGTAGTTCTGGTGCAGGACTCTTCCCATCAAGAATGGCATTTTCAGGTTGGATGTAATGGCTTACACCTGTAATCCCAGAACTTTGGAAGTTGAGACTGGAGGATCACTTGAGCCCAGGAATTTGAGACCAGTGTGGGCGACATGCGGATACCTCAGCTCTACACACACACACACACATACACACACACACACACACACACACACACACACAAAACCCCTGTCCCCCCCAAAAAAATTAACCGAGTGTGGTGGCACATGCCTGTAGTCCCAGCTACTCAGGAGGCTGTGGAGGAAGGATTGCCTGAGCCCAGGAGGTCGAGACTGTGATGAGCCGTGATCATGCCACTACATCCCAGCCTGTGCAACAGAGTGAGCCTCCCGACAGAAACAAACAACAACAACAAAAGACAAGAATAAGAGTGGTATTGTCTTCAAATGAGGTGACTTGGCACTTGGCTACTGGTAGGTTCTGGGAAAGGAAGTGATGTCAGGGATTTAGGGGCAGGCCTGGGATGGGGACCTGCACAGGATGGGGTTAGGCAATGTGGGTGAAGCCAAGTCACAAAAGCAGCCCTCACCTTTGCTGCTGGTTCTTTTCTACTACTAAATCAAATATGTGTTCTCTGGCAAGTCTCTCTAACCCACTTTGGGCCTCAGTGGCAGGGCCCTGGGAACCTCAAAATGGGCCCCATCTGTAAAATGAACTTGAAAATGCACTGGAGACCAACATCTTATAGAAAAAGAGCCAGTGATACTAGTACAGACCAACCCCAGTCAGCTCTAGCAGTGTTCCAGGAGATGGGAATTTCTCTGTCTCCTGCAGTAGTTACCAGCCCATGTAAAGATGCAGCTATTGAACACTTGAAATGTGGATGGTACAACTGAGGAACTGAATTTGAAACTTTTAACTAATTCACTTTTTTTTTTTTTTTGAGTTGGAGTCTCACTCTGTCGCCCAGACTGGAGTGCAGTGGCC
>NW_007253390.1:1390804-1395022 GCF_000164805.1 Carlito syrichta
CCTCAGCCTCCCAAAGGCACGGGATTACAGGCTGAGCCACCGAGCCCGGCAACTAATTCACTTTTAACTAATTTAAATATAAAAGATGCTCAACATTGTTAGTCTTCAGGGAAATCCAAATTAAATCTACAGTGAGATACCACTTCACACTCACTAGATGACTATAATCAAAAAGAGACGGAAGACAAGTGTCAGTGAAGATGAGAGAGATCAGAACTCTCATCTACTGCGGGTAGGAGTGAGAAATGGAGCAGTCACTTTGGAAAACAGTCTGGCAGTACCTCAGAGCATTCAGATTAGAGTTACCATACAACCCAGCATTGTGCTAGGCATATATCCAAGAAAAATGAAAACATGTGTCTGTATAAAAACTTAGGCATGAATTTCATAGCAGCATTATTCATAATAGGCCCAAAGTGGAGATGAGAGAATAAACTAAATGTGGCATGTCCACTCAGTGGAATATTATTCAGGCAAGAAAAGGAATGAAGCAGTGATACTTCTTACAACATGGAGTAATATTGAAAACGTTGAGCTAGTGAAAGAAGCCAGACACAAAAAGCCACATACTGTATGATTCCATTTATGTGAAATGTCCAGAATGGACAAATCCATAGAGACAGAAAATAGATTGATGGCTGCCAGGAGTTAGAGCAAGGGAAGTTTGGAGAGTGATACTGATGGCTTGTTTTTGGACTGATATAAATCTGTCCAAAAGATAGTGTTGATGGTTGTACAGCTTTGCAAATATACTAAAACCTGTTAAACTGTACACTTTTCAAAGGGTGAATTTGGCCAGGTGCAGCGGCTCACGCCTGTAATCCCAGCACTTTGAGAGGCCAAGGAGGGAGAATCATTTGAGCCCAGGTTAGAAACCAGCCTGGGCGACATAGCCAGACCTCATCTCTACAAAAAATTTGAAAATTAGCTGGGCCTGGTGGTGCACGCCTATAGTCTCAGCTACTCAGGAGACTGAGGCAGAAGGATCACCTGAGCCCAGGGCGTCGAGGCTGTGGTGAGCCGGGATCACACCACTGCACTCCAGCCTGGGCAACAAAGTGAGACTCTGTCTCAAAAATAAATAAATAAATAGATGAACTTTATGGTATGTGAATTCTATCTATCTAATCTAATCTCGCCCTTTCTGGCCAGTGGCTACCATATTGGAAAATGCAGCTTTAGAGGCAGACTGTGTGAGTTTCAGATTCTGGCTTTGCCATTTACTATTATATTTCTTTGGACAGCTTACTTAACCTCCCTGGGCTTCAGTTTTTCCCAACTGTAAAATGGGGTAGTAGCTGGACTACCTCAAAGGGTTGTCCTGAAGGTTAAATGGACTGATAGACATAAATCGCCTAGAATCTTGCCTGGTACACAGCACTGTAAAAGAGCTAGCCACTACCCATCTTACTAGTATCACAGCCAGAAATCCCCCAGGGCCTCCTCCAATTGTCATCCACACCTGGACTCAGTCCCTCCCCACTCCCTCCTCCGTGCCTGCAGATGGTCCTCTCTGCTGGGTAAACTGTTGCTATAACAACCACTCCCAGCTCCCAGCCGCAGAGACTTCTTTGGAGCAGGGTGTCACGCGAAGGGCCTGGGCAGCATCACTAATGGAAAACATTTCCAGTAAACCTTGAGGTTCACTGGGCAGGAGAGCCTAAGGCCTGTCCGAGAACAGGGGGCTGTGTCCTCGGGCTGAGACAGACAGGCCATCTTCTGCAGGAGGCCTACCCTGCAAGCCCAACTCCAGAGTCCAAGTCTTTGGACGAGAGAAGACTGAATATGCTAGAGAATCTGTTCTCTGGTCCTCTGACCTAACATTGGAGGGGAAATGGGACAGGGAAGTGTTTCTCTTAAAGTACAGAAGACAGAATTAGCACTCCTTCCAAACAGGGCTCGTGGCCAGGTGCCCTATCCCGATTGCACGGCCCTCAGCATTGACCGCCCTTGACCTAACAAGTGTTCCCTAAGGCGATATTGTTGCTAAATATTAAGAAGTGGCTGTGGAAGTATCATTTTCCCCCTGGAACTTTTAAGCTCCCCCACCCCACCCCAAGTTTACTGCCAAAGGCTGTGCTTGGCACAGGGCTGAGCAAGGCTGAGCTGTCCCCTAACAGGTTGCCGCCTGACTCAGCCATCTGTGTGAGGCTGCCTTCTGGTCCAATTCTACCCTTAGCTCACTGCAGAGAGAGGCCACCACTCTCTCCCCAGAAAGGGGCAGACCAGGTGGGATGAGGTGGGGAGGGATGACTCTCCTCCCTCCTTCTCAGGCAGGCTGCCTGCCTCAAGAACATTGCAGTAAAGCCGAGGTGAGACCTCCAGCACAGATGTGAACCCTGACCCACTTCCCCAGGGCATTGGTGCAGAAAGGGCAGCTGGAGTCTCTCTGAAACTTTGGCCCTGAACCAGAGCTCGCCAAGTGGAGCCCATGGGTCCCTGGAGCCCTCCCGCATGCTCAGGGCTGGTTGGCTGATCCCCAGAATTCCCGCCACACTCCCTTTTCCCAAGAACAGGATAGATTCCCTGTTGTAGATGCCGCAAACTCCGGGCTGCTCTCCCAGGAGGGCCTGCCGTTGGGAGAGGGATGTCAGCCCTGGGAGTGCAGAATCTGGAAGGAAAGGAGTTGTGCTAAGCAGAATACTGAGAGAGAGACCTTCTGGGCGGCTGCAGAGGGTGAGACGCTAGTGCCTGTCTTGCAGCACTGCGGCAGCGGCAAGGCCACGGCCGGCTGAGGACCGGCAGCGCCCCCTTGTGGCTCTTCTCAGCAACAAGCCCCGGAGGCCCCGACTGGGGCTGGACTGGGGCTGCCTTCCTCTGACTGCAAAGCTAAGGTGGCTCTTCTTATCCAAAGCCTGGAGATGTCGAAATATGCTTTTCCAGAGAACAGACAGTGGACTTGTGCCCAGAGAGTAGACTTACTTGGTCTGAAGGCTAGGGACACATTGCCCAGCTGCCTGGCGTCAGGAAATCAAGCCCTGGTTTGGGGACGGACTTCCTATTCTGGTGGTGTGCAACACGATGTAAGTAGTTCCCCAAATGTGACCTTTTGCATCACATCATCCTCTGTGGAAGCTCGCAGAGATATGGATTACTGAGCCCCATCACCATCCTGTTGAATCAGAATCTCTGGGGGTGACCCCCTGGCATCTGCTTTTTTTTTTTTTTTTTTTTTTTTTTTTTGAGTTGCAGTCTTACTCCGTTACCCAGGCTGGAGTGCAGTGCACTCTCACAGCCACTCCAGCATCAACCTGCTGGGCTTAGGCAATTCTTCCACCTCAGCCTTCCAAGTAGCCAGAACTACAGGCACGTGCTACCATACCTGGCTAATTATTTATTTATGTATTGTAGAGACAAGGTCTCACCATGTTGCCCAGCCTGGTCTCGAACCCGCCGGCTCAGGTAATCCTCTTGCCTCGGCCTCCCAAAGTGCTGGGATGGCAGGCTTGAGCCACCATGCCCGGCCAGCATCTGCATTTTTAACATGTTCTTAGAGAAAAGATGTTTTCATGAGCTTCAGCCAAGTACAAAAATCATAAAACCAGACTGTCAAAGCTGGGTGGGGGCTTAGGTATTCTCTACTCCAACTCATTTATAGTTAGGGAAACTAAGGCCCAGAGAGGGGAAGTAATTTACCCAAAGTTCCACAGCTGATTAATGTGTGCTGTCAGGAAAACTAAGCTAGAACTCTTTTTACGTGTTCCAGACTGGTTTGCCTGTGTATGCCCATCTCTTTGGCCTCAGGGATTTTTTGGAATTTTTGTTTTTGTTTTTCTGTTGGGGTCTTAATCTATTACCCATGCTACAGTGTGCGGTGGCATAGTTGCTAGACACACTATCTGCTGGAGTGTGCAGAGGCTGCCTCAGCCACTGGAGTGGTTGGGACTACAAGTGTGCACCACCATGCCCGGCAATTTTTTTTCCCTCTTTCTCTCTCTCTCTTTCTTTCTCTCTTTCTCTTGTAGAGACAAGATCTCCCTATGTTGCCCAGGTTCATCTTGAACTCCTGAGCTCAAGCAATCCTCCCTCCTCAGCCTCCTGAAGTGCTGGGATTACAGGCATGAGCCATCGCACTTGGCATACCCAGCTTTGCTTTTGCTTCCTAGTTTTTATTTTCTTTTTTTATTTTTTTTTGGTTTTTTTTTTTTTTTTTGAGTTGGAGTCTCACTCAGTCGCCCAGACTGGAGTGCAGTGGCCGCTTTTGGCCACCGCAGCCTC
>NW_007253390.1:1395180-1396797 GCF_000164805.1 Carlito syrichta
CAGGCAATCCACTCACCTCAGCCTCCCAAAGGCGCGGGATGACAGGCTGAGCCATCGAGCCCGGCTCTAGTTTTTATTTTCTTGCCTCACATGCCCATGTGGCCAACATATTATTTTTTTAGTCTTGACTCCTTTGGGGTTTGTAGCCCCATGCAGCAAACAGCAGGAGGGCCACTGGGCTCCATCTCAGCCCACTTGCTGATTGAGAGGGTTCAGGATTCTCTGGAGTAACAATAAAAACCTGGGAGCTCCCCTAGGGAGCAGGAGCACTCAGCAACTAGAAGTATGCGATTTGCCACACTGCGGGGGTTCCCTGACAACCACCTCTGACAATATTGTGACTTAAGTTGGGGGCTGAGGATGAGTAATAGAATAAACAATCCTCTGCCTGCATTGCATGCTGCCTGGAAATGGGGCACTTCTGGGGCAGAGGCCTGCCAGCATTTGTTCTAGGGCCTCTGGGGTCCTCAGATGGTAAAGAAAGTGGTGGAGGGAGGGCTGGAGTTGCCTTAGGGACAGCGACTGCCTCTACCTGAGGGCAGAGAAGATTTGCATACTGGGTCTTCCATCCATTTTCAGCACCTGCCCCCAGCCGTACTGTAGGACTCAGCCTTCATAGTGAATTCAATACGAGGTCGCTGGTTGCAGGAACCTGCAGAACCCACCTAGTCCAACCTCTGAGTAGTGGGTAGAGACCACTATGGAATTTTTTTTTTTTTTGAGTTGGAGTCTCACTCTGTCGCCCAGACTGGAGTGCAGTGGACGCTCCCGGCCACTGCAGCCTCGACCTGCTGGGTTCCGGCGATCCTTCCGCCTCAGCCTTCCAAGTAGCCGGAATTAATAGCCATGCGCTACCACGCCCGGCTGATTTTTTGATTTATTGTAGAGGTGAGGTCTCGCTGCCCAGGCGGGTCTCGAACCTGCGGGCTCAGACAATCCACTCACCTCAGCCTCCCAAAGGCGCGGGATTACAGGCTGAGCCACCGAGCCTGGCTCACTATGGAATTTATCCGTAGGCCAACTAGCGCACTGAGGGATGCCTGCAGTGCCTTCCCTGGTTGGAGTTGGAAAGTTTGTGTCCTTGGGTGGAGGAGAGGGATAAAAAGGATTCAATTCCCAGGGACATTTAGCTCATCTTAAGCACAAAATGGTCATCAGCAAATACTGGTTGTGATGTGTGAAAACAAATTCCCAAGGACTTTTTACAGATACTATTTGGAGAAAGTGGCCCATTGACTAGGGCTGGCAATCTGTTTTTTAGAGAGACTTGTGTTCATAATGACTTTTATTACAATGATATTTGACCCGTGTGTATGAAGAGCCCACAGTGTGACAAATTTCAGAACTTAGACAAAACGTGGGGCACCTAATCCTGGATATCTAATAGGGTCAGGAAAGATTCTTTTTTCTTCTTGGGAACGGAGAGACAGAGGAGAGAAAGAGAGAGAGAGAGAATAAATGTGTGTTGCTTAATCCTTCTTGTTTCCGGATCATTTTATCTAACCTGGATTTCTTTTTTTTTTTATTTTTTTTTTTATTTATTGTAGAGATGAGGTCTCGCTGCCCAGGCGGGTCTGGAACCCGCGGGCTCAGGCAATCCACTCACCTCTTCCTCCC
>NW_007253390.1:1396982-1399853 GCF_000164805.1 Carlito syrichta
CCCGCTCTCTCCCCCTCCCCACCGATAGAAAGAGAAGACAGAAGGTCCTTTGAGTGCCATGACTTCAAACGTTCTTCCTCTTGGCTGACTTCTATTCCTCCTGTTGTTTCCTACCTCATCCAGGCACTCCCAGCAAAAGCCAGCCTAGAAGTCAGATGCAAATCCAGTCCTCTGTGGCCTCTGCCCTGGGCTAAACTACTCGTGTGGGTTCTGAAACATTGGTGGAAGTAATTAAGAGTTCAACAAGCAGTTATTGCCATTTACTTAACTGTCAGCTAATAATTAAAATTTTATAGAACTTAGGGAAATTAGACTGCCAGGCGATGGATCCCCTGGAGCCTCCCTCTTCCTGAACTTCCCTGGATATGCTGGGGTTATTACCCTCCGTTGGAGGCTCCCTGTCCATTACTACATCAGATTTTAGACTTCCCACCAGAGGGGGCCCTTGAGACTCAGGGTGTCCCCCGAGCTGTGACTGGCTCCAAGGGAAAGGGGTTGAAGATGGAGCATCACTACAGTGAGAGGAGGATAACCAGGCCTGATGACACAGAAACAAGGTTTTGTTACTCCTTCATCTGCCCCCTAACTCCAGGTATGAGGGCCTCACCCAGCCAGGGCAAGGTCCCAGATGAGAATGTCGGGTCCATCTGAGCTGTATCCTCCAGGGGTGTGCACCACCCATCTGCAAATGAAAGCTACTGAGGGCCAGCTCCAGCCTTATCTGCGTGTGCATACATTTCTCATCCATGCCTTTGTGCCTTCTGACAGAAAACTACTATTTACAGAGCACTTACTATGTGCCAGGCACTGTATTATAGGCATGTTAGTGAATTAGTTCTTTAAGCCTTGCAACAACCCTGCCTGGTGGGGTATCATCCCTCGCCCCATTTTGCAAACTGCAGCAAGATGACTGGTTCAAGGCCAAGCAAGCTGGCATGGGCAGTGCTACAACCAGAAATTCAGGTCTTTGTGAGTCTAACAACTGTGTTCTTGCCACTGCATCACACTGCCAGTTTTGCCCCAGTAGCTCAGTCTCTTGGTTAGCAAGTTCATAGTCCTGCCCTCCTGGGGAAGCCTGTTTCTCCTGTTCTGATGTTGGAGCAGATAAAAGGACCCCGTCTACCATCATGTACACAATATACCCTGGACCATCCCTTAAATTACCTCTCTTCCTCTGGCATCTTTCTAGTCTTCTTTCTTCCTCCTCTATAGGGGGAGATATGTCCACATAAATCTCTCCATTACTGTGTCTGCAGAAATTGCAGAACTTTATGACTGTTTCCGCAAACTACAGATTGCACCACAAGTAGGTGTGTGTGTCTGGGGACATGAATATATGTATGAGGCACTGTATTGTAGTGGAAAGAACAAGGGCTTTAGAGTCAAACAAACCTGTGCTGGATCTTCTGGCTCAAATTAAATAACATGGAAAATGACTCGTGGTAAATCTTCAGCTGCTGGGTGTTACTTGTACTTGTGTGTGCATGCACCTGTGTGTCAGGTATGTTTGATTGCTGGTCCCTAGCCCAGAGACTTGACATGAACAGTATGCTCTCTGTGGTCTTGTGTAAGAGTCAACAGTGTGTAGAAATACCACCCCACCCTGCAGATGTCCCAGTGCATGATGGGAGGATGCTGCTGTCTGTGGCGACTGTGAGTTGCCATGGTGATTGCTGGGTTGAGGGAAACTCTTGCATCTCTTCTGAGCCTGAATAGTACACACATTCTCTCTAGTTGCTCCATTTGCAGAGAAAGACTTGGAGGGGCAGCCCAGGATAACATCGTGACCTTCCCCACATAGATCTCAGTATAACTGGAACTGCTAGAAGCCCTAATGACCTCCCTCTAACCCTCCTCTCTCTCTCTCTCTCTCTCTCTCTCTCTCTCTCTCTCTCTCTCTCTCTCTCTCCATTCTTACAGCAAGACCCTGTTCCGTAGGAGCTAAGAGATCGGCCACTCCTAGACCCTCAAAGTAAGATGGGGGTGGTATCCTGGCCTGTTCCCAAGTGAAGGAGAAAGGTGTAGTCTCTAACCAAGGAAGGGACCTGATCAGAGGTGGTCAGCCTACAGAGCACCTTGTTTTAATTTGCACAAAGGTGCCACATAGGCTGGGAGTCTTCGTAGCACACCTCGCACTAAGGGATACCAAGGGAGGAGGCTGCCAGACTTCCTCTCCATCTTTGCTGTGTATGTCTTCTATTTTGTCCCTGGCCTACTCCATAGCCAGACCAAACATTTGACAGAGACACTTGGAAGCAGCCTCCAAGGCATCTTGATGCAGGCCAATAAGACAAATCTTTTTTTGTTTTTTTAAGAGGCAAAGTCTCATTCTCTCGCCTAGGCTGGAGTGCAGTGAACTCAAGAGATCTTCCCAACTCACCTCCTGAATAGCTAGGACTACAGGTGTACACCACCATGCATGGCTAAATTTTTAAATTTTTTTGTAGAAACAGAGTAGTCTCCCTGTGTGGCCAAGCTGATTTCCTACTCCTGGTGTCAAATGATCCTCCTTCCTCAGCTCCCAGAGTACTGGAATTACAGGCGTGACCCACCATGGCTGACCTTAAAACAAATCATTGATCTTTGAAGTTACTGTTGACATGATCACAAAATAGTGTGTGCCTCCAATACCTTTACCCTATCCCTGATCCTCACTCTCATGGAAGATGGTGAGAAAGGGGTGAAGCAGCCAGGCTCGGTGGCTCAGCCATAATCCCGCGCCTTTGGGAGGAGCCCGTGAGTTCGAGACCTGCCTGGGCAACTTGGTGAGACCTCATCTCTACAATACATAAATTTTTAAAAAAAATTAATCGGGGAGCCGGGCTCGGTGGCTCAGCCTGTAATCCCGCGCCTTTGGGAGGCTGAGGTGAG
>NW_007253390.1:1400201-1401744 GCF_000164805.1 Carlito syrichta
CTCCAGTTTGGGCGACACAATGAGACTCTGACTCAAAAAGGGGGGGGGGGGGCGGTGAAGCATAGGGAAAGGCAGTCAGGGGTGGGGTAAGGAGAAGATCAAGAGTGGATGAGCATCAGAGGTAAAGAAAATTATCTTGCACATGCAACTTACTGGTTTTTTTTTTTTTGAGTTGGGGTCTCACTCTGCCACCCAGGCTGGAATGCAGTAGCAGGATCACAGCTCACTGCATGCACCCTTGACCTCCTGGGCTCAGGTGATCCTTCCACCTCAACCTCCCGAGTAACTGGGACTACAGACATGTACCACCACACCCGACTATTTTTTTTTTTTTTTTTTTGGTGGAGATGAGGTCTAGCTGTGTTGCCTAAGCTGGTCTTGAACTCCTGGGCTCAAGCAAACCTTTCCCCTCAGCCTCCCAAAGTGCTGGGATTTCAGGCATGAGCCACTGTGCCCAGCCAACTTACTCATGTTTTCAGCTAAAAATGTAAAAGTTAGCCTTTAGGGTCATGGATGTGTGTCCCATTGCCCCCTCAACTTAGGCAAAGTGTCTGCTTTCTCTTGAGCTCCAGAAAATACGTGTAAGTTTTCTTGGCCTAGGCTTGTGACTGCAGTCCCCCAGGAATAGATCTGTCATTCAAGAATGTGGAAGACAGCCAGACTTCTCAGGGAACTCCCACCTGCCAGACCCATCCTGAGCTGAGCCTTGGAGAAGCGGAGCAACATACCCAAAGTGGCCACCAGGGGACCCTGCGGGGCACAGAGGAATTGAAGTTGAGAAGGGATCCTAGTTACTCCCTAGCAAATCAAGCCCTGCCCTCACCTCCTCCTCTGCAGGCCCTAAACCTACATGGGTGGGATCTCATTCGCATCTCTTTGCAATCTCCAGCTAGGCTAGCCACTGCCTCCCTAGACCTCAGCCTCCTATGTCTTTGGTGACTGGGCAAGATTGCACATTCAAGGACCCTTGTGACTGTAATTTTTGGTGAGTCTAGGAGGCTCTGGGGTAGCCTGCCACCCTCTGCTGACATGGAAATGGGGAAGGGGACTAGGGTGGATGGAGGTCTTTGAGGGAAGAGGTATGCGGAAAGAGGACATCTTGACTGGTGGAGCATTAGGGAATGCAGAGTAGCCCTCCTGAGGCTGGCTACCCTGTGGCTAAAATGTTTTTCTTTAAAAAAAAAAAATGGCTGGGTGTAGTGGCTCAGGCCTGTAATCTCAGCACTTTGGGAGCCCAAGGTGAGGGTGGCCTGAACCTGAGAGTTTGAGACCACCCTGGGCAACAGAGCAAGGCCTCTTCTCTACAAAAAATAAAAAAAATTAGCCTGGCATGGTGGCACGCATCTGTAGTCCCTACTACTTGGGAGGCTGAGACAGAAGAATTGCCTGAGCCTAGGAGATTGAGGCTGTGGTGAGCCATGATTGTGCCACTGTCCTCTAGTCTGGGTGACAGAGTGAGACCTTGACTCCAAAAAAAAAAAAGACATCTTCCTAATGCAACATGAATTCATCCACTTTTTACTTTTTTTTTTTTTTGAGTTGG
>NW_007253390.1:1401881-1407731 GCF_000164805.1 Carlito syrichta
CACTCACCTCAGCCTCCCAAGGCATGGGATTACAGGCTGAGCCACCGAGCCCGGCTTACATTTTTTTTAATTTAAAAAAATTGTAGTATCTATCCATTCTTAAAATGTTTATTAAGTACCTTCTATATACAGTCACTGTGCTTCATGCTAGTGGTGCAGAGATGCCCTGTGATATATCAAAAGAAATATGAGTTTCTTCCAGGGCTTGACTCTGCCCTGTGCTACATGCTGGGCATGTGACCTCGGGCGGTTTACTTTTCTCTCTGAGTCTTAGTTTCCTCATCTGTAAAATGGGATAGTAGCACAAATCTCCCAGCCATGAAAGGATTTAAGTAGATGATGCATGGAAAGGGTCTGGCACACACAGAAATCTCTGAGTCACTCTTGGTTACCCACCTGTCCTTCATCTCTGCCAAGCCCATGGAAAGCATCACCCCGGCCCAGAAACCCACACTTGGCACTATGTTCCTGGTCCCCACATTCTCGAACTGAACTTCAAAATATGTATGTACACTTTCTGACCCTGTCTGTGCTTCATGCCAAACCATCAGCTGAAGCCACGGAGCAGCTTGCAAAATGACTCTTGCCAGGATAAATAGGCATTGGCCATCATAGAATTGGTGCCAGGACTGGGGACAGAGCTTAGGCCACTGGCACAGAAGCCTGCCATTTGTCCCTGCTCCTTGCCATCAGCATGTAGGCCGGGACACATGGCGCTGACCATGAGAGGATGGTGGGGAGGTGAGGGAAGGGATGGCTGGGCCTGGGTATGGAGCTGGTCCTCAGAAAAAGCGTCCATGAGGCTCTGGAGAGGGCAGTGCAGCCTTCTCCCTGCCCACCCTAGCCAGCCTCTGCTTGCCGACAGTCAGACAGTTGCCTGCCAGCCAGCCTGAGCTTAGTCTTGGGTGGGAAAAATACCTTTTGAAGGGATTCAGAAATGTTCCCTTTGGCAGCTAAAGAACCTCCGCTCCTGCTGAGCGTGTGGGTGGAGGAGGGATGAGGGGGCAGTTTGGCTTGCAGCAGAGGATTTGGGGCTGCGGGGGAAGGGAAAGTCGCCTGGAGAGGCAGAATTCTTGGACTTTCTCTATTGTTTCGTCATCATCTTTCTTACTTTCTCCTGCCTGTTGTCTCTCAGGGAGGCGTTGGGGTATCTGACTCTATTCAGTGACTTTAGGTCCCAAAGTAAAAGTTAAAACATGGGGCAGGGCCAGGTCCTCGTCATTATACTATCCTCGGGGCCAGCATGGTGACTGACACAAAGTATGTGTTTGGTAAAGATGTATTAGATGGATCAAAGGAAAGGAGAAAGTTCTTCCAGTTCCTTCATGCTCAGGCACCTCTTAGTCATTTGGATGATTTTCACCCTGTTTTCTGTTGTAGATTCGTATCTGTCCAGGCTAATATCATCCTGCCTAGAAACCAAGGTTGAATGAAATGACCCCTAGTCCTTTGGGATTCTGAGGGTGGGGGCTACACTCATGCATCCTCCTCACTCAGGATTGCACCACTTGTGTGGGGATGCTCAGAGCTCAGTTCATGCTGTAGAAGCTGGCTGCTCACTCCTCCACCTCCCCGCCAGCCACCTCATCGTTAGGAGGCTCTATCTGAGCCGTCTTCCCTGGATTCCATAGAGCAACCCCAGATGTTTCCAGCCGGTGTCTGGTTGGGGCTCAAGTGTGCTGACACTGGCGTGTACCAGCTTCCCAAAACCAATTATTAGCATCTCTTCCTAACTCTGTGGTCGGTGACATCATGTTGGTAGATTGAAAGTGGCCATGGTAGGAGTATTTGACAAACATGACACACCAGAGTGTCTCTTTCTTCCAAGAACCAGTCGTTAAACATTTACCAGCCCACTACTGGAGAGGGGGTTTCAGGCAAATGTCCCAGCTGATTTCAACCATGAGAAACCTTGACCATAACCTCTTCTGTGAGAAGCAGGGTTTCCTCAAATCAAAGTCAGAGGTAAAGGCAGTTACTTTGGGGGATCTGAAAGGAGTGCACAGTCACAGAAGGCCAGGCCTGCAGCCCCTGCCAGGGTGTGAGCTCCAGAGGGCTCCGGGGCACATTGCCAGGACCTTTGAGAGGGCCAGTTCTGCTGATTGTCACTGAGGAGGAAGGGGAGAGGTGAAGAGCATGCCCTGGGGACCGGCCTCCTGGGCATATGGTCAGTCTCCATTTCTCTGACCTCCCCAGGCACCCAGTAGTAAGTCCTTCACTCACCCAGCTCTTTCTTCTCTCCCTCTCAGACCCAGAGTCCCAGAGAAAAAGGACAGTGCAGAATGTCCTAGATCTTCGACAGAACCTGGAAGAGACCATGTCCAGCCTGCGAGGGTCCCAGGTGTCTCACAGGTAAGCTCGAGCTGCAGAGGGAGTTATGTCCACTGCATGCAAGGTTCTTCGGAGCTCCACGGAGCTGAGGGGAGAGGAGAGTCCATTCATCCCAATAAAAGAAGCTTGGTTTTCTCTTGTATCTGCTTGTGCTTGAGCATTAAATTTTATTTAAGCAAATCAACTTGAAAGTCTCTAGGCTGGGCGTAGTAGCTCAAGCCTGGAATCCCAGCACTTTGGGAGGCCAAGGTGAGCGGATTGCCTGAGTCCACGGATTCAAAAACAGCCTGGGCAACTTGGTGAGACCTCATCTCTACACTAAATCAAAAAAATTAGCCGTGCATGGTAGCCCTCGCTTATAGTTCTGGCTACTTGGAAGGCTGAGGCAGAAGAATTACCTGAGCCCAGCAAGTTGACGCTGGGGTGGCTGTGAGTGTACCACTGCACTTCAGCCTGGGCAATGGAGTGCGACTCCAACTCAAAAAAAAAGGCCGGGCTCGGTGGTTCAGCCTGTAATCCCAGCACTTTGGGAGGCCAAGGAGAGTGAATTTCCTGAGCCCGAGGATTCGAGACCCACCCGGGCAACTTGGCGAGACCTTGTCTCTATAATAAATGAAAAATTAGCTGGGCATGGTAGCAGGCACCTGTAGTTGCAGCTACTTGGAAGGCTGAGGTGGAAGGATCGCCGGAGCCCAAAAAGCATGCCACTGCACTCCAGCCCTGGATGACAGAGTGAGACTCTAACTCAAAAAAAAAGAAAAGAAAAGAAAAAGTCTCTAGCCTGGGGATTGGGAGCAGAAGCCATTACATTACTCAGTGCATGATCTTCGGTTCTCACTTTTCCTCCTTCGGTCTCTGTCTCCTCACCTCTCAAGAGTGGGTTACTAAATGCTCCCCTCCTGTTCCAAAGTCTATATTGTTTTGGATTCTAGAATTGGTGCTCTTCTCCACACCTGGACTCTGTCAATTAGGTGCCCTCTTGCCTCTTCCTCTAGTCCCTGAGGAAGACTTGAGTGCTCAGCAGGGCCCACACAGTGTCACCCAGCTCCATGCCCTGTAGGTGTGTCCCTCCAGCTCACTCCTTGCAGAGACCTCAGCCTCCAGCTGCGCGGGGCATGCACCCCTCCCACAGCACCTCTCTCTGGAGCAACCTCCTGGCCACAGCCTCTGCTGTGACTCAGAATTTCCCATGCTTGCTCCTTGGGCTGCCCAGATGAGCTCATGCTGTCAGCTCCAAGGAGGGTAGAGGGCTGGGCTAAGCTCTGGGGGTAGAGGGAGGGAGAACAGACAGCCAGGGTTGGGAAATCATGGGGGGTGTGGGACAGGAAGGCTGTTTGAGGGATAGGAAATTCCCCCAGTTGGACTGGAAGTGATTCTTCCCCATCTCCTAAGGTTGAAAAACTGAGGACACAGTTGGGACATAAGGGCAATGGAAAAGAGCTTTACCTAACCCAGTGTGTGGCCAAACCAACTAGTGTCCAGACACGTTTACATACTTCCAGTGACAGAAAACCAAGCAGTGTCCAGACACATTTACATACTTCCGACGGCAGAAAACTCACCACCTCTCAATCATCCCACTGCACCGTGGGAGCGCAGTGACTGCACTTAGGAACTATACTTGGTCTTCATGGTCTGTCATCCATTGGCTCTAGTTCTTCCGACTTAGACTACCCTTCTCCTTCCTTGCACTGTTTCTCCCCTACCCCACCCCATACCCCCTCTCAGACACTCAGCCCCTACTCCCAGACATCTAGGATATTTTAAATGATAAGATAAACCAAAGTTCCTACTCTCTGGGATTATCTCTGCTCAGGCCTGCAGGACCTTCACTATTGAAAGGGGAGGTGATCAAGGTCTCAGAAAAAAGTGGATGGGAGGGCTCAGGACCCCTTCCATCTGTCCCCCATCTCCATCCCTCATAGCCCCAAATCCTGAGCAGGAAACCAAGTGGGACTGGCACAGCTTAGTTCATCACTTTAGGGACCCAGTGGATAAAATCTGGAACATCTTTCTTCCTCCCATCCAAGGGAGCTGTTGGAACATCTCTCAGCACCCAGTCACCCGCTAGCCTCATGCCAAAGAAGCCAGAAAGTGCTTAGTTGCTGAGAGGGTCACACCCCAAATGACTCACCCACAGGGAAGGGCAGAAGTAGCAGCTCCAGCTTCCTGGTGCCACTGACGCTGAGCAGCCAGCCCCCAGGCCCCCCAGTTAGGCAGGCACCATTTGTCTTCTGCTTCTGGTGGGGAAGGGCAGGCCTAAATAAGGCCTTTTGCATAAAACTGTCTGAGTTGGAGGGAGGGCCTGGTCCCCTGTCTTCTATCTTTCTTTACCGGAAAGAAACCAAGAGCCCTGAAGCTCGTTTTTTTGTTTACTGTGGACCCAAAGCCACTTCCTCTCTTAGACTTTGGTTTATATTATTCCTTTTCCACACTTTAATAGTCAAAACAATGATTCCCTGATTTTTTTTTAATGTCTCTTTTACTTTTTTTTTTTTTAATGCAGAGTTTATTTATTTATTTTTATTTTTTTATTTTTTGAGTTGGAGTCTCACTCCGTTACCCAGACTGGAGTGCCGTGGCCGCTCCTGGCCACCGCAGCCTCGACCCACTGGGCTCCGGCGATCCTTCCGCCTCAGCCTTCCGAGTAGCCGGAATTACAGGCACATGCTACCACGCCCGGCTAATTTTTTGATTTATTGTAGAGATGAGGTCTTGCCTGCCCAGGCGGGTCACGAACCCGTGGGCTCAGGCAATCCACTCACCTCAGCCTCCCAAAGCATGGGATTACAGGCTGAGCCACTGAGCCTGGCTAAAGTGAATTATTTTTAAGGAAACTGAAAAAAGATATATATAACAAGCAGCTATATTTAACTACTTGATCACAAATATTAGGATCAGAAAAATCAAAACATATGAGTTGGAAAGAACTCTAGAAACGATCTAATATTGCATTTTATAATATACAAGATACAGAAAGGTAAAGTGAAGTACCTTACTCACTGTGACACAGCTAAGACATTGTGGACATTTAACAGGCAATAAATAATGTGGTACCTAAATTAGCCATAGAAGTTCAATTTAAACAATAGATCAAAAGCAACTTTCCCATAGAAGTAATGGCTAAAAAAAGAAATTCATTATGTCCTTTCTAGAGGACAGGTTATAACAGTTAACTGCTGCTATGAACACTAAGAAATCAGTTCAACTGTGGAAAAAATTGTGTGAGAAGCACAGGAGAGCAAGAGCTACATTGGGCAAATCATGGAAAGAGCTAACTCCAATCCTGTCCCAACTCTCACATGTAAAAAGTTGAAGGCTATGATTCTAATATAGGCTTTTAGGGTTTCTTGATGTCACAGCTTCTCGAAGAACAAAACGGATACTTTTTCAACATGAGGCAAGGTCAAATCATAAGTAGTTAACACGTGAGAATTTTACAGTAAAAATAAACTAACATAACCCCCATTGAAACTCCATCTCAAAAAAAAAAAAAAAAGAAAGAAAGAAAGAAAACAA
>NW_007253390.1:1407751-1422043 GCF_000164805.1 Carlito syrichta
CGGGCTCAGGCAATCCACTCACCTCAGCCTCCCAAAGGCGCGGGATTACAGGCTGAGCCACGGAGCCCGGCTCTCTTTTACTTTTTAAAGGGCTTTCTGTCAGTCAGGCAGTAGCTCACGCCTATAATCCCAGCACTTTGGGATTATAGGCAAGAGGATTGCTTAAGGCCAGGAGTTTAAGACCAACCTGCATAACATAGGAAGACCCCATCTTTACAAGAAATTTAAAAATTAGCCAGGTGTGGTAGCTTGCACCTGTAGTCCCAGCTACTCAGGAGGCTGAGGCGGGAGGATTACTTAAGCACAGGCATTAGAGGTTACAGTGAGCTCTGATTGCACAACTGCACTCAACCCATGGGCATCAGAATGAGACCCTGTCTCTATTACCAAAAACAAAAAACAACCAACCAACCAAACAAACAAAAAACTCCCTTACTTCAGCCTTGGGGATAGATTTTCTGGGTTAAAGAAGGGGCAATTGGGGAGAAAGAGGCTCTTGCCAGGGTCACATAGTTGATTAGGGTAGGTTCTGCACTCAGCATGCTCAGAACTCGTGCCAGCTATGGTGTCAGGCACAATGCGGGGCCTCGGCCCCTCAGCACACAGGCCTTATCCTTGAAAAGCCTACAGTCCATTGAGTGCTTCCAGCAAGGCTGTTTCCGCCCAGGATCTCACAGAATAACTCTAGACTCAGTTCCTTTTCAAAAACCTTTGCTCCTGGACTGCTTCCTCTATTTCCACTGGTCCATTTCCCCCGGCGAGCAGAGTCTGGGACAGAGACTGAGGCTGGAGAGGAAATGAAACTCTGTCCTCCCAGAGAGAGGCAAGCCTGGAGGGTGGGTGCAGGGCTAGAAGTCAAGAGCTGAGCATCTGAGCTAGAATTCTCTTCATCTACTTGGGTCTGGAGATGTCTGGAGACATGTTTGGGGAAGAGGCACTTTTAATGCAGAGAGCTAAGCAGGCCAGGAATAGAATCGAGGGCTGCTGATGCTCAGTGCAGCCCTGGCCTCTGCATAAGCTAACCACCAAAACCAGCATCCATGAAGATCCTCACCGCTTCCTTCTCATCATGGTCATCATCATTCTCTTCCTCTTCTCATGGTCATGGTCAGCCTGTGTGTATTAGCACTTGTTGCTTGAGACCATGGACTGAGTCTTATGATGAGAACGTTCCTTTACTCAGCACATCTATCGTGGGTTTCTCCTCTTTGGTTCGTTCTTGAGCACCAAGAGGATAGGCCCTGTGCAAGGATAGGCCCTGTGCAAAGTGCTGAAGTACGGTGGTGAGCAAGACAGACAAAGTCACAGCATGGTCACAGTCTCTGCCTTCAGACAACTTCTGTTCTCTCCAGGGAAAGAATATCGAGGTCCACAGTCATTAGAAGCCTAAACAAGGCAGAGTATGAGGCAGAGCTGCAGAGCACAAGCAGAACTTCAAGGGCTGCCAGGGCTGGGAGGAGAGAAGCTGGGAGTGGACCAAGTTGGGAAGCCATCAGAGGGTTTGAAGCAGTGGTCACAAATGCCCTGCCCAGCCAGGGCTCCGCCAGCTTACCCCAGGACTATTGCCAGGAACCCACCATGCACGTTTCAGGGGCCATTTGCCTCTCTCCGGTTTTGTTGATCAAAAATAAAATCCTGGGCCCCCCAGGACTTTGGGAGGCTGAGACAGAAGGATTGCTTGAGGCCAGGACTGAGCAACATAGCGAGACCTTGTCTCTGAAAAAAAAAAAAAAAAAAAATTTGGTCAAGCATGGTGGTACACAGGTGTTGTCCCAGCTACTTGGGAGGCTAAGGCAGAAGGGTACTTGAGCCCACAAATTCCAACCTAGGCAACAGTGCAAGACCTTATCGCTAAAAAAACAAAAAATCTGTTTTCTCAGGTCCAGTAGAGACAGCCTTGGAAATTTTAATTTTTTTAAAGGAACTTTGCAAAAACAAGAATAGAATAATCAATGTCCTACTCCCATGACAGCACCCCACTCCCCCAATCCCACCACCATCCTTCCAGTGGCTAAAAAATGAATGTGTTCACAGAGCAAACGTGCCTTTGCTTTGTATAACTCATGTCCACCCATAGATTGCTGCAACTGCCCTGGCGTTCTTGGCCCCTAGACTGTTTCGTTTGCTCAATCCTGTCTGGCTACAGTTAGGCCAAGATATAGAGACCCTACCTAAGGCTGATTTGAGCTGCCTCCACTGCTAAGCTGGGTGGAATTATCTGTCCCAGGCTGAACCCAAGCCCAGGCTGCCCCTCCAACCAGGCTCCAGTTGTGTCTTCTCTGCAGCCACCCTGCAGTATGATGTGCTGCATGGTCCCAGCCACCCTGGCTCCATCTCTCTCCCTAAGCCCCCAGGCTCCCCTGGCCTTAGGCCATCTAGCACTAATCTGGGCATCTCTCCCTTGGTCTGGCCTAGCAGGACCTAAGGCTTGGAACCCCAGACAACCTGCTTTACCCCCATGTCCATATCCCCGTGTCCTCTCCTCTGTCCAGTTAAGAATGCTCCTATTCTCTAGAGAGGCTCTGCTTCATCTCCTGCTGCCCTAGGCCTGTGGCTGAGACCAGTCTTACTGGGGACCTGCCACAGATCTCGGGTTCCCAAAGCTTTTCCTACAACCTTCCACACCCCACTTCAGGTTTTCCTATATCTGGTGTTTGGGAATCAGCAAATTCCCAGCTCATTAATAGAAAAGAGATGAAAGGCAGGGCACAGTGGCTCAAGCTTATAATCCCAGCACTTTGGGAGGCCAAGGTGAGGGGATTGCCTGAGCCCATGAGTTTGAGAACAGCCGGGGCAACTTGGCAAGACCTCATCGCTACAATAAATCCCAAAATTAGCCAGGCGTGGTAGCATGTGCCTGTAGTTCTGGCTACTTAGAAGGCTGAAGCGAAAGGATCGCCTGAGCCCAGCAGGTCAACCCTGGGGTGGCCGTGAGCTTGCCGCTGCACTCCAGCCTGGGTGATGGAGTGAGATGCCAACTCAAAAAGAAAAGAAAAGAGATGATAGACACATCCTGAACAAAATTATCAAGGGTGGCAGTTTCTCTCACCCATGCCAGCTCTGGCATGTCTCCCTTTCTTTCCTTTCTTCTTTCTGTAATAAATTTTGTTTTGAAACTTAAAAAAAATGATCAAGGCCTTCCAAACTCAAGTGACCAGTTCTGCAACTTCCCTCAGGAGATGTCATTGACCCCTTCCTATTTAATGAGTTCCTTCTATGTACCAGGCACCGTATTAGACTTGTACACATGTGATCCTCACAGCTCTATAAAGTAACTCTTATACTGTTGTTCCCATTTTACAGATGAGGAAACAGAGGCTTAGCATGTTTACTTACTTTTCTCGAGCTCACATGGTAACAAATGACAAAAAATAATTCAAACCCAGGTCATATTATCCAAAGTAGTCTCTTAACAGTATCCTGCATTGCTTCCCTAGCTGCTTAAAACCATTACCTTTTGCTAACCTGAGATAAGTATGACAAGGGTAACATACAACCAGAGACCTCATGGAGGAGGTAGAACTTGGGCAGGCGGAGAAGGTGGGTATGCATGTTGGCAGAGGGAAGACATTGCTGGGGCACAGTGTGAGGGGACAGGACACAGAGTGGCTGTGCCAAAGACTAAAGTAGTGCCCTCTGCTCTCTGCCCAGCTCCCTGGAAATGACCTGTTATGACAGCGATGACGCCAACCCTCGCAGCGTGTCCAGCCTCTCCAACCGCTCGTCCCCTCTCTCCTGGCGGTATGGCCAGTCCAGCCCGCGGCTGCAGGCTGGTGATGCACCCTCTGTAGGCGGGAGCTGCCGCTCAGAGGGGACCCCAGCCTGGTACATGCACGGGGAGCGGGCCCACTACTCCCACACCATGCCCATGCGCAGCCCCAGCAAACTCAGCCACATCTCGCGCCTGGAGCTGGTCGAGTCCCTGGACTCAGATGAGGTGGACCTCAAGTCTGGCTACATGAGCGACAGTGACCTCATGGGCAAGACTATGACAGAGGATGATGACATCACTACCGGGTAAGCACAGGGGCTCCTTGGACAGTTGGGGCCTGGCTTGGGGAGGACAGTGGAAAGACTGGCAGGATGGGTTGTCTTAAAAGTGGAGTGGAAGCCGGGCTCGGTGGCTCAGCCTGTAATCCCGCGCTTTGGGAGGCTGAGGTGAGTGGATTGCCTGAGCCCACGGGTTTGAGACCTGCCTGGGCAACTTGGCGAGACCTCATCTTTACAATAAATCAAAAAAATTAGCAGGGCGTGGTAGCGTGTGCCTGTAGTTCTAGCTACTTGGAAGGCTGAGGTGGAAGGATCGCCGGAGCCCAGCAGGTCGAGGCTGCAGTGGCCGGGAGTGGACACTGCACTCCAGTCTGGGTGACAGTGAGGCTCCAACTCAAAAAAAAAAAAAAGTGGAGTGGAACACACAAAGCAGGAATTTGGGGTGGTTGTGCTGTAACAAACGGGATCTGTGCAGCACCTCTGTGTACAGGTTGTGATCGCCTCTGAAATTTGATGTAGTTCACTCTAGTCTTGGATGTGGTGGGTAAGGCCTATATCTGAGGAGCTGATTGCTCAATGAAGGTGCCTCCCTCTCATTTGGTTCCTGTGGCTACTATTCTGTGGCATGCCCCACCCTCCCCTCTCATCCTTGGCTCTTCAAAGATCCAAAGAGCCCTGGAAAAGCATTTTAGTCTCAGCTCTTCTGCAAACTCTGTGTAGACCCTGGACCAACCTAGTTTGCATCCCCATTTGCAAAAAGATGATAGTAATACCACATCTGTACCTGCTGAGAAAATGAGAGTGTGGGGGTGAAAGCGGTAGTCAAATAGAAAGTGTAGTGGCAGCTCCACTTCCTTAGGCAGTAGTTCCCAGCCTTCTAGTTCCCTACCTTACCCCTGTGACCCTCAGTCTGTACTCCTCAAGTTCCTTCTTCTGCAAACTGGCTACCAATCATGCCACTTTCCAGTCTCTGCCTCAGTCTGTTAAACCCTTTTTCCTGTCCTTGCCCTACAGGGACCCTTATATCTTCTTATCTTTTTTCTGCCTTAACTGACAGGGTTGGGCCCATGGAAACAAATTTGACAGAGGTGCTAATCTGGAAGTGAGGGAAGAGGATAGAATGAATGAAGTCCTGGGGGCTTAACAGGTCCTGATTAACTGTTCCAAGCCCTGAGATCTGAGAGCTGCAGTGGTTCTGGAAGCATCTCTAGAAGCTTCTCTAGATGCATCTCTTAGCTGACTGCCACTTCCACCCTCCCTTCTTGGTTTGCTAGGAGCCCCCTCCAAGGGACCACACACGTAGCAGTCCCTTCCCCTCCTTCTCAGGGACTTAATATCTTACTACCAAGGACTGCCTTTTCCCAATAAAAATCTCAAACTTCAAGAAAGCAGCCCCTCCTTGGAAAAGACTGAGTTCCCCACCCCCACTTCCACCCCTGGGGAAAAACTTGGAGGGATCTGGTCAGGGCCTGTCCAGCTGATGAGACTGCTCTGGAGCAAAACAACTGACGCATAAGTGGGAATGTTTACTGCCCACTAAATCCCAGGGGCAGTCAGACCTCACGCTCAGATCCGCCAGCCCGGAGCTGGGACTAGAGAGAAATCATCCGACACACAGGCCTGAGCTCCTTCTGCAGTCAGAGGCCTGTGCTGGGCAGGAGGGAGAGCCAGGGTATCTAAGATGCTGCTCTTCAGGGCCTCTGCCCTAGGAAACTCCCCTGAGGAAATGTCAGGTCCCTGCCTCAGGAGAGCTCCAGACTGGATAGGGCGGAAGGTGGCACAACCCCTGTGGCGTTATGTGCTCAGAGAGTTCCCAGGTATTGGAAGGACCAAGGCCCTAGGGAGCAGGCAGACTGATGGAAGTGAGAGCCCTCTGAGGGTCCCTTCCCCCACCACCCACCTGATGGCCATGGCAGAAAATACCTCAAGCATTGCAAGGCACAGGATCCCTGTCTTGGAGATGTCCCTGTCTGAGGAAGGTGGCAGGCTCTCTGGTGCTTAACTAGCTGTATGAGCTTGGGCAAGTGAGTTAACCTTTCCAGGCTTTCATTTATTTATTATATGCAGGTAACAGTAGAACCTATCTCAGGGCTATAATGGGGATGAAAAGGCTTAAAATAATAAAGTGCTTCAAATAATTCCTGGTTTGTTGTAAACCTGCACTAAATGTTAGCCATTATTTTTATTTTTATTTTATTTTATTGTTATTATTTTTTTACTTTTCTTTTTATTTATTTATTTATTTATTTTGAGTTGGAGTCTCACTCTGTCGCCCAGACTGGAGTGCAGTGGCCGCTCCCGGCCACCGCAGCCTCGACCTGCTGGACTTCGTCGATTTTTTCGCTCAGCCTTCCAAGTAGCTAGAACTACAGGCGCGCTACCATGCCCAGATAATTTTTTGATTTATTGTAGAGATGAGGTTTCGCCAAGTTGCCCAGGCGAGTCTCAAACCCACGGGCTCAGGCAATTCACTTACCTCAACCTCCCAAGGTGCGGGATTACAGGCTGAGCCACTGAGCCCGGCCAGCCATTATTTGTATTGCTATTTTTGCTGCTGTTGTTAAAATCCAAAACAGATGGACTGCCCTCAGGGAGTGCATAGTCTGACCAAAGTGCCATTCACTCAGAATCAGCAGCAAGGACAAATCTAGTCGCAGCTGGCCACAGATAATAGAATGTAGGAGCATGGACTACTTGGAGGAGAGCAAGAAAGGTGTCCTTTATCCAACCTCTAGCACCCTTTCTTTCTTCTCTTCTGTGGACAGTGTGTGTTCCTGAATCAAGGAAAAAAATAGAATCAGAGCTCACTGAGGCTGGCATGAGTAAATGCTTGCCCTCCCTGTACTATAAGCGCAGTGAAGCCTGGAGTTGGCGTGGGGAATATGTAGAATCGATTGTTGGCATGAAAATTTCCATCAGGTGGACCTTACGGTAAACTGTGATGCTCCTTTACAAGATAATTTCACATGCGTTTTTATGGTCAGTCTTCAATTAGCAGTAATCCTTAACACTTTAGTGTGTTAACTTCCCTGCCAGGACTGTAAGCATGACCATCCCTAAATGTGCTCAGGAAGTTGAGTTGAAGGGAATCAATTTATAATTCCCAGTCATTACAGTGTAAACAGTCACTCCTTAGTTATGTGTTTTCATGGTCAAGAGTTGTGTGGTTTTTTTTACATTAAAAAAAAAGTATCCTAGATTCCAGCAACCCTTTTTTTACAAATATAAGGGAGATGGGCAGAGCATGACTCCCAGGCATCCTACAAAGTAGGCAGGTCACCTTACGGGCAACATTTACCCGCTCAAAAATTTGTCTCACATTAGCAGTGAGGATTTGGGTGTCACCTTGTATCATTATTTTCCTTACTCATACGTTTAAGGCATGCCAGAAATTCATTTTCCTTTTGAGTTGGAGTCTCATTCTGTCGCCCAGACTGGAGTGCAGTGGCGCATTCTCGGTCACCGCAGCCTCGACCTGCTGGGTTCTGGCGATCCTTTTGCCTCAGCCTTCTAAGTAGCTGGAACTACAGGCACGTGCTACCACACCCAGCTAGTTTTTGATTTATTGTAGAGATGAGGTCTTGCCAAGTTGCCCAGGCGGGTCTCGAACCCTCGGGCTCAGGCAATCCACTCACCTCAGCCTCCTAAAGTGCGGGATTATGGGCTGAGCCACTGAGCCCTGCTAGAAGTTCATTTTTTTTTAAGTTGGAGTCTTACTTAGTCACCCAGGCTAGGGTGCAGTGGCATGCTGATGGCCACCGCAGCCTTGACCTGCTGGGCTCAGGTGATCCTTCCACCTCAGCCCTCCAAGTAGCTGGAACTACAGGCACGTGCCACCACACCCAGCTAATTTTTTGATATATTGTAGAGATGTGGTCTCACCAAGTTGCCCAGGCTGTTCTCAAACCTGTGGGCTCAAGTAATTCTCTCACCTCGGCCTCCCAAAGTGCTGGGATTATAGACGTGAGCCATTGTGCCCGGCCTTCCAGCAACTCTTTAATTGAGCACACAAACCTGAGTTGTCCTTGCTCAGCCTCCTGTTGGTCCTCTCACCCTGACTGTGGTTTCCCTCCAGATTTTGTAATTTAGAAAATGCCCTAATCTTTAAAAAATTGTTTTTCTAGAGTCATAAAATGGGTAGGGCTATTCCCTGTGGGGGCAACCTTCACTGCTTCCCATCTCACCCCCATGGTAACAACTCCACCCACCCATCATCCTGGGACCACTGCCATTCACTTTTCTACCTCCTAGGAGCTCCCAGCCAGCAGAGCTGGCAAGTGGGCGGAGAAGGGAAGCTGATCTTTCCCCACTGGGTGACATAAACAGCCCCAAGCTCTCAGAGTGAGCCTTAGAAGACAACAGTGACTCTGCCGCTTTCTCCTTGCTCTCAGTGGGGATCGTCCACTTGGGGGTTCTTACTCAGCCACTATTCAGTCTCAAGGCAGCTCTCCCTGCTCTCTTCAAACACCAGGCTCCTTTCTGGGCTGTCAGCTGGCAAATTGAAGAAGGCCAGTTCTCCAGACTGAAGTCAGCAGACTAGAATGCAACAAGGGACTCTGATGCTGCTGCCTAAATAACCATTCATGTTTTTTAAAAATGTATTTATTTTTTAAAATTGTGGTAAAATACATGTAATATAAAATACACCACTTAATGTTAGCCATTTTGAAGCACACAGTTCAATGGCATTAAGTCCATTCACATTCTTGTGCAACTGTTACCACCATCCATCTCCAGAACTTTGTCATCTTCCCAAACTGAAACTCTTCCTGTTAAACAATGGCTTCCCAGTCAGGCTGGGTGGCTCAGCCTATAATCCCGCGCTTTGGGAGGCTGAGGTGAGTGGATTGCCTGAGCCCGTGGGTTCGAAACCTGCCTGGGCAACTTGGCGAGACCTCGTCTCTACAATAAATCAAAAAATTAGCCAGGCGTGGTAGCGCACACCTATAGTTCCAGCTACTTGGAAGGCTGAAGCGGAAGGATCGCTGGAGCCCAGCAGGTCGAGGCTGCGGTGGCCAGGAGCGGCCACTGCACTCCAGTCTTGGCAATGGAGTGAGACTCCAACTCAAAAAAAAAACAAAAAAACAAACAAAAAAAAAACAATGGCTTCCCTTTCTTCCTCCCCGTAATCCCTGGCAACCACTGTTCTACTTTTTCTCTATGAATTTGACTACTCTAGGTACCTCAATATAAGTAGAATTTGTGGGGGGTTTTTTTGGGACTTGCTTATTCAGTTAATATCATGAACATTTGTTCAGGTTGTGGCATGTGTCAGAAATGTCATTCTTTTTTGTTTATCCCATTCATCTGTTCATGAGTTGTGTCCACCTTTTGGCTATTGTGAATAATGTTGCTCTGAACATTGGTATATAAATATTCAAGTCTCTGCTTTCAATTATTTGGAGTATATACCTGGAAGTAGAATTGCTGGATCATGTAATTCTGTATTTAATTTTTTGAGAAGACCAACCATACTGTTTTCTACAGTGGCTACACCATTTTACATTTCTACCAGCAGTGTACAGGGTTCTAACTTCTCCACATCCTCGTCAACATTTACTATTTTCTGTTTTGTTTTAATAATAGCCATCCTAATGGATATGAAGTGGTATTTCATTGTGATTTTATTTCCTTAGTGACTAATGATGTTGAGCATCTTCCATACTTATTGCCTATTTATATCTTCTTTGGAAAAATGTCTATTCAAGTTCTTTGCTCATTATTTATTTATTTATTTATTTATTTATTTATTTAATTTTGAGTTGGAGTCTCACTCCATCGCCCAGACTGGAGTGCAGTGGCACGCTCCCGGCCACCGCAGCCTCAACCTGCTGGGCTCCGGCGATCCTTCCGCCTCAGCCTTCCAAGAAGCCAGAACTACAGGCGTGCACTACCACACCCGGCTAATGATCATTTTTTAATAATGTTGTTCATTTTTTGTGGTTGTTGAGTTCTAGAGTTCTTTTTATATTCTGGATAGTAATTTCTTATCAGATATATTATTTGTAAATATTTTCTTCCATTCTATGGGTTACCTTTTCATTCCGTTGGTCATGTCCTTTGATACACAAGAGCTTTTCATTTTGATGCTCAGTTTATCTATTTTTTGTTGTTGTTACTTGTGCTTTGGGTGTCATATACAAGAAATCTTTGTCAAATACAATGTCCTACATCTTTTCCCATGTTTTCTTCTCAGAGTTTTATTGCTGATGGGGCTTTTTAGAAACACAGATTCCAAGCCTCATCTCAGACCTACAAATGCAGAATCTTAGCTACCCAGGAATTCATATTTTTCTAAAACTTCTCAGTGACTTTAGCCTAGTCCATCTTCCTACTTAGTATGAAAATCTTATCTATAGTACCCCTGAGAGCCAGTCTTTCATCCTTGGCCAACATAGGCACAGTGACAGGGAGCTTATTCCATATCATATAGAATTAAGTTATAAGAAAGTTTCTAAATATTCCACTGAAATCTGATTCATCTGGGAAATGTAGAATAAGTATAAATTTTTATCCAAATATTTCAACATGGTCTTAATATTGCTCAGATATGCTCTTCTCTAGACCAAAAAAAAAAAAAGTCCCCAGCTTACCTGAGTACTTTCTTAAATGACCCAGTTTTTCACACTGCTCATTGTCCTCATCACCCTCCTTTGGAAGCTCTCAAGTTGTCAATGATCCTCTTAAAATTTGGCACCTAGACTGATCACCCGCTTGACACTAGAAGCAGTCCTGCCAGGGTAATATCCAAATCATGACACTGCAGACAACTTCAAATTGGCTGCTGACTGTCCTAGATGACAGCTTGGGACGTTTTTGCCACTTGAAAAGAGAAAAGGAATTTGTTTTTCTAAAAATAGGAAGGTCTGGAATTTAATCTAAGTAAGAAGATAAGTTTCACAGCCATCTGTCCTTCATCACTGGCATCCAGGGTTGGAGTGGGAGTAAAGCAGAGGATGGCCACCCATACAGAGGTGGACACAGCCACTGGGAATGGGGGCCTCGTGCCCAGAGGGGAAGGACTTCGGAGAGCTCACCATCCTCTTCCTACTTTAACGTGGGTTTTCCTCTCAGTGTCCCCATGTCTGTCTATGCAGGTGAGTGGGCTGTGTCTGAACTTGTGGCAGTCATGGATGGGAACTTGGAGGCCAAGGCAGCAGCGGAACTGCAAAGTCCCACAACTCCAGAGGGCGCCCATCACATTGTATAAAAGTGTGCCCTCAGCAGCCCTGGCAGGACTGCTGTCTGGCAGCCTGTGCGAAGGGCCACAGATCCTTAGTTAGAGTCAGCAGGTCCCAACTTGAGCGAGCTCTGTGAATGTGTATTAGAGGGACAGCAGGATTTCTTGGTGACTGTCTACCACATCCTGTGCCTCTCATCAGGAGGCTCCCTGCCCTCTGTGTGTGGCTGGATGTTCTAGTCCTTGCGTTTCCCTCCTCACCTCCCCTTCCTTCCCTCCCCAGATTGTCCTCTTGAACTGTGCTTGGGGGCTCAGGAACAGATGGGATTCGTTTCCTCCTTGGCTCTAAAGTGTCCTGATGTTGAAAAATGTCAAATAAAATAAACTGTAGGCCCCTGTCTTCTCGCAGGCTGGCTCTGTGCTCCCAGAGTCAGTGAGCTCCAGCCTTAAAGAGACACTTCCAGCCTTGCTGATGGGGCCCCAACCCCCACAGCCGCCCTCCTGCAAAGGAGCTGCAATCTCTGCCCTCCAGCTTGGCTGATATTTGACTCTCAGATCCCAAGATACTCAACCAAACCACCTCCATCAGTTGGGTATCTTGCAAGGGCACTGGGTTTGTATGGGCTGTACAAAAAGAAGAGAATCCTTTTGAATGTGAATGAATGGGGAGGAGATCATCCCACTTCTTATTTCTTCTTTTATCTGTGTCTTCTCTCCCTGACCCATTTCCCACTCCCTCTCCATGCTTTCTGGGATCACCTGCCAAGTCAAGAACTGTTTCCTGGCAGCTCTTTTTTGTTTGTTTTTTTTGACTTGGAGTCTCACTCTGTCGCCCAGACTGGGGTGCAGTGGCCGCTTCTGGCCACCGCAGCCTCGACCTGCTGGGCTCCGGCGATCCTTCCGCCTCAGCCTTCCAAGTAGCCGGAATTACAGGCACGCTACCACGCCCAGCTGATTTTTTGATTTATCGTAGAGATGAGGTCTTGCCGCCCAGGTGGGTCTCGAACCCGCGGGCTCAGGCAATTCACTCACCTCAGCCTCCCAAAGGCGCGGGATTACAGGCTGAGCCACCGAGCCCGGCTTTCCTGGCAGTTCTTTAGGTATCACGCCTAGTGGGGCAGCTGGACCAGGCCTGGCTTTTACTCATGGAACACAAGGATGGGGACAGAGAGTGGTAGGCAACCATCATGGGGAGGACCCAACATTCAAGTTCAGGAAGGAAATTCGGTTTCTGCCCTTAAAAGACTTCAAATGTAAAAGAGAGGTAGGGTGCTTACTAGGTCCACAGTAGGACAATGACTGTTGCCTCATGGGGGATTACATCTAACAGTTACTGCTCTGTTGTACAGATTCCTGCACATAGCCTTGAATAGGCTATATTCACGCTCAGGTTACTGCTCTGGGTAACTGGAGCTTTATGGATTTCTGGGCGAGGACATGGAGTACATCTCAGATCGCCCTACCCAAAGGGCAAGGAAGCTTGAGTATTTATATTTCAACTCCTATTCATTATTGGCGAGGGCATCTCCTAGTGGGCATTGACTTGGCATTTCTAGCCCGTTCCACATGGGCTGAGAGAAATCTCTTACATTGAGTCACAGGCACCTGTAGTAGTGTTCAGTTGGCATGTACAGGAACAATGACTACAGGGAGGACCTTCTCTCTGTGGTGCAGGGGAAGGAGCACTGGCCTAATCTTGGGATCTGAAGTTCAATCCTAAGCACAACTCTAGCTTGCTGTGTGGCACTGAGCAAGACGCCAAACCTCTCTGAATCTTAGTTTGTTCATTTGTAAAAAGGTAATCATTTTTGTCTTATGAGGATCAAGTGAAAAAATATGTAAGAGTACTTTGAAAAGTAATAAAGGGCTACTGGTTTGAAATATAGTATTCTGATCTCAACTTAATGTTCTGTTCCTTTAGCTGATGGCCTCTGTCTTCATTAAGGGCTGTTAGAGTATCAAAATAAGATTTCTTGAACTTGACAGATGAATACATTGAATTTGGGCCTTGACTTATGTTGCAAGAAATGATCTTATTTTGCTTTGTAACATCATCTTGGTGTTCTTTTAGTCCTGTGGTTATAGGTAAATAAGCAGACTTTTGAGAACAGGCTTATCAACACAGGCATACCACAGATTGGCCGAGTTATAGTGTGGCTTAGAGTGGGGGGGTTTACGGTTAGGCAACCTGGGTTTGAAGCCTGTCTATTCTTTTTTATAGGGATGTAAGTTTGGATGAGTTTTTCACCTCCTTCTGCTTCCATTTCTTCAGCTGAAAAATGTGGAGCATGATCATGCCTACTCTGTATGATTAATGTGAGGATTAAATTAGTTAATGTGCTGACTTCAGATATTATAAGTGTTCAACAAATGCTAGCGTCCTTAGTTAGCCATTTTATGACAGATGTTAGCAGGTTGATGGACCTAAGCTGTCACGTGCACATTCTAAATGATAATACAGTATTTGAAAAAGTACATGTTAACCTTCTTGCTTGAAAATTATGTTTCTGATCCCCGCTGGGAGGATGACTGAGTTTTTTGCCAAACAGCATGGATTTGTCCTGACCCATTTTTACCTGTTCATGCAATGTTGTCATGCAGCAACTGGTGCCCATCTGTGGTTTGGGGTCTGGGACGTGAGTACAGCATATGGTTGTGCAGATAGCTAAGGCAACTGCTCACAGGCTCACACAAAGTGACCATGACCTCTCTCCCATCATGACTTGGCTAACTGGGTCGTCTGTCTTTCACTCGGACATGAAGAATGTCTTGGGCTAGGTACTCCCAGAAGCAGATCTTTGAGACAAGGGTTTGCGTGCAAGTAGTTTATCTGGCAGGTAATCCCAGAAAGCACTGATGGGGAGTGGGGAATGAGTCAGGGAAGAAAAGAATGTCAGTACAGTCTATATTCATGGGCAGGTTACTGCTCTGGGCAACTGGAGCTTATGGATTTCTGGGAGATGACATGGAGTACACCTCAGAGTTGCCACACCCAAAGGGCAAGGAAGCTTGGGTATTTATATTTCTTTTTTTTTTTTTTGAGTTGGAGTCTCATTCTGTCACCCAGACTGGAGTGCAGTGGCCTCTCCCGGTCACCGCAGCCTCAACCTGCTGAGCTCCGG
>NW_007253390.1:1422063-1433110 GCF_000164805.1 Carlito syrichta
CTACCACGCCCAGCTAATTTTTGACTTATTGTAGAGATGAGGTCTTGCCAAGTTGCCCAGGCGGGTCTCAAACCTGTGGACTCAGGCAATCCACTCACCTCGGCCTCCCAAAGTGCTGGGATTACAGGCTGAGCCACCAAGCCCGGCCGGGTATTTATATTTCAACTCCCATTCATTATTGGCTGAGGGCAACTCCTAGGGGGCATTGAGCTAGCATTTCTAGCCTGCTCCACATAGGCTGAGAGAAATCCCTCAGGTTGAATCACAGGCATCTGCAGTAGGGCTCGGCTGACATGTATGAGAACAGTGACTACAGAGGGGAAGACACAAACACCATAAGTTTTAAAGAAGGAAGATGAGTAAGAAAGAAGAGAAGGAGAGTGTGGAGTCAGATTCCTGCTTCTAATGGGAGGGACAGGGTGGCTCCAGAGAACCCCTGGCTCTCAAAACACCCCTTAATTTTTAAATCAAAATAGTGGGTAGCACTCCTCTTTCTTTGTGGGGTTAATTTGGATTGCAGTGTCTGTTCAAACCCAGTAGGGTTGGTGAAAGGCGGAGTAACCCAGGTATTCCAGAGGGGCTGTTGGATGTGTGCTAGCTGCCATGGCAACTAATGCCAAGTGAAGAGTGGCCCCTCCTCTAGTGTGTTCTAGTAACCTATAATTGAGCTGCTGGAGTTTCCACTGAGTATGATGACATAAAGTTTGGTTGGCAATCAGGATGTGTAAGGGGTCAAGGAAGCTGTTGAGATGAGTTTGGCTGTCCCCCCACCAGCCCTGTCCACCTATCTGTCCACTTATCTCTCTCCTCTTTCATTGTCACCCTCCTCCTTATGTTCTGTGACAAGCCAGCTTGGCCTGTGTGGTGCCTGAAGATTCCATGCAGTCCGATATTGCAGAAGGAGCACAAATTTGGAAGTATGACAGACCTAAGGTTCAGATCCCAGCTCTGAGGCTCTGGGAAAGCTGTTTATTCTAAGTGGCAATAATAATATGACAATAGGCTTGTTGTTAGGATATAGTAGAATATAGTGTATGATACACATTTGGCATGCAGTAGGTGCTTGGTAAATGTTATTAGTAAATGACTCCTAGAAAACTAAAGCTATAAAGGCCATCTGTGGAATGATACTTTTCCACTAGTCCCTGATGTCCATTTACCCTTCCAGGGAGCCTTCCCTAATTCATCCCATTGCAATATAATTGCTATCTGACTTTGGGTTGTCCTGGAACTTGTGTGCATAATTTGTACTGTAGTAACTTGTGCTTTTATGGTTCTCTAACAATTGCATAGCATGTACAGTTTGCAAAACACTGATATGGCATTTATTTAATCTTAACAATATTGTGAATTAGATATTCTTCCCTGCAATTTTCAAGTGAGGAAATTGGAGCTCAGCTTCACTGGCTTGGCAGGATTACACCAGGGCAGAACCCAGGACTCTGTTTCCTGTGTCCTGTGTACTGTCCAGAACATCCACTGCCTCACTGTGTGCACCATGGAGCCCTTCCCTCTTGGTGCAGCCGTTGTGTCCCCGAAGCCTGTTAGCATGTCAGGGGCAGGGATCACACACCTTCCACTGGAGTAGGAGCTTCCCAAAGACAGAGACCCTGCCTTCCCTCTCTTTCTGCTTCCCTCAACACCTGGCAGCATAAGTTCTCAGGTCATGCTGTTGACCAACCAGCGAGTCACTGTTAGAGACCCCCTCCTGGGTGCCCTTAAGCGACCTCTCCATCTTCCAGAATAGTGGCCACAACCAGGAGCTCTGGGCCAAGGGCAGAAGGAGCAACACAAGCCTCTGTGAATACAAGTCCTTGTTTGACTCCAGCTCAAAGGCTGTGCTGTCCCAGGATGTTCATGAGGGGCCAGCTCTGGCCTCTGGGCTCTCAGATGCCTCTGGCCAGGCAGCAAAAGACCATTCACTGCAGCTGAAGAAAGGCCAGCAGGCCAGGCAAGGGGATTCACCCACTGAGCTGTGCATGGGGGTGCCCCAAAGAAGCTGCAGGACTGAACTGTTCTTGCCTATATATTGGGACAATGATAGAATGAGCACAGGCCAATGAACGAAAGTCCAGATTTGAAAAGGCAGGCAGGAAGGAAAGAGTCAGGCCCAGAGAAACCCGAAGCACGTATCTACTTTAGAAATGGATCAACAGACACTGAATATACAGGACAGGGTCATGGAGAGACAAGGTAGGAGAGGTTGATGTGGGGGCATGTGCCGTATATAAACAGAGCCGGTGCGTTCGTGATGTGCACACCAAGGAGTGGGAATGAGAGACAGACACTGTGTGAGACCCATCCAAACACATGTGTGAGAGGTGGCTGGGCACAAAGAGGCTGTGTGTGCACAAGATCGACAGGTTGAGGACACAGGCCTGCCAATGTGCAGGGGGTGTACTGTGACCAGACAGGCACAGAGAGTGCCTGGGAGGTGGAGGGACCCTTCTGCAGAGGAGTGAGTGGCCCTGTGCTCAGCCTGGGGGCCTGACCCAGAGCACGGCAAGCATATTCTCACCAGCTGCCACCCTCCACCCCGGTCCCCTTGGCCAACTCCTCCTGAAAGAGGTCTGTTTTGTCTCTTCTTTCCTGTGGGGCATCTCCAGCCTAGAAAACAAGGATAAAGCTAGTTCCTGTCCTCTGTTCCACACTGTTCACCCTCTTTCCATTGGTCACCTTGCTCAGTCTCTCAGTCTTCCTCTTCTTTGATGTCTGGCTTCTGTCCTGGCCCCTGTGTGCTTGATGACAAGGGGGCAGTTCAGGAATGACACTATCTACACATACATGGCCATGTGGACAGTCTCGGGTGGTGGGAGTTCTAACAGCAGGGATTCCCAGGACTGCTGACATTCTGCCGAGTGTTATTAGATGATGAGGGGCAGAGCTTATCATCTGGCTGTCACTGCCCCCTTCCAAGCCACAAGTCTCACAGAGAGGCCCTGTGGGATAGCCAGCTTCTCTGTGCACATCCTGGAGGAAACTTTCCTCAGATGTTCTGTTTTCTGGATTTAGCAAAGAGCTCCCCATATGAGGTTCTAGCTAAAAGATTGCAACCTTCCCAGCTCTGAGCAGGTACCCCTGAGTCTAAGAGGCAGCAGCTACACAATCTCTGATTTCTCTGCCAGACCCTGTGGTTAGTTTCCTATTCTTGGGAGGCAGAGTAGTAAAGTAGATGGAACATTCTGGAACTTGACTGGCTTGGATTTAATTTCCAGTTTGCTACTCACTGCCTATGTGGCCTTGTATGCTACTTAGCCTCTTTGTGCTTCAGTGTTCTTGTCTGAAAGGAAAGATGATAATAATGCCTACCTCATGGTATTTGTTCATACGTTTAGTAAATACTTGTAGAACATGCATTACATACATAGTATGTAGTGCATGTTCTACATCATCATTCTTAAACATATGTGAAAAAGAAGGCATCATTCTTAAACATATGTGAAAAAGAAATGGCAAACAAGCAAACGAATAACTGTACCATAGGTTAGGTGGTTCTGTGTGTCATAAAGAAAAATAAAGCAGATAAGAGGCAGGGAGCAATGGTCGGGGCTGTTTGAGGGAGGTGGTCAGGAAAGGCTCCTTTGGTAAACTATGCAGATAACTGGGGATAGAGCCATCCAGGCAGACAGAAGATTGTGTGCAAAGGCGCAGAGGCAAGAATAGGCTTGAGTTCAAGAAACTTCAAGAAGGTCAGCATAGCTGAAACAGAGTTGACAAGGGGGAGAGTGGTCAAAAGTGAGGGTGGGGTAGCTAGGAGCCAGGGGTGCCATGGCTTTTCTTCTAAGTGAGAGAGGGAGCCATTGGAGGACCTCAGGGAGAGGCATGCCACTATAAGGAGAACAGATCACAGGGACACCAGGGGAATCAGGAAACATGGAAAGGAACATGCTATAGCCATCCAGGAAGGAGCGAATGGGGGCTTGCACCAAGTGCAGAGCTGGAAATGGGGAGAAGGGTTTTGAGGATTGAAGGGGATGACATATTTACAGTGTTTTCTCAGTACACTGCATGAGGTTTCATTTCTGTTTCCCAGAGATTCGGGATCCAACTCAGTAATGGGGACCTCGGGTAGTGGGTGCTTAAGTTGTTGTGAAATAACCGCTACTGGTCTCGGGATCTCCTGAGGTAGATGGGTTACACACACCACACACACACACACACACACACACACACAGGTAATCTGCCCAGGGATGCCCAGCTGAGGGTCTGTCAGACCCTTACAGAGAGACAGGCCCTCTCCCATCTCCCTTCCTGTGTCCCACGTTCTCAGAACCACACAAAGCTGATGTGTTGGGATGGTAGAAGCAGGATATTAAGCTAGGACTACACACATGGAAACTCACTATATAAGATCTGGTAGGGGCTCCCCCTCACTGCTTCTCCCAGCTGTGAGGGTGGTGAGAAAGGCAGGTCTCCTCAAAGGTTATATAAATATTTGCTGAGCAGTAACACAGCTGGGAGCAGGACCCCCTTCTCCAGCTGGCTAATTTGCTACCCTAGAGAAATCTAGCTGAGATTAGGGCTGGGCTTTGGAATACTCCATCCTGCATCGCTGACTCCTATTCCTCCAACTCAGACTTTTTGTCTGAGCCCCAGACTGGTCCTAGGGAAGGAGTTGGCAAGAAGTGGTGTCATTGGTAAAAAGGAACCCTGCCCCGGGGATCAGGACACCTGGATTGTGTGGAGGGGTCTTGAGTGAATAGTCACTTGCCCTTTCTGGGCCTAATTTCCTCCTCTGTGAAAATGCAGGAGTTGAGCCAGATGATCTCTAATGACCTTTTCGGCAGCCAGGCACAGTGGCTCATGCCTGTCATCCTAGCATTTTGGGAGGCAGAGGTGAGAGGATTGCCTGAGCCCAGGGGTTCGAGACCAGCCTGGGCAACTTGGCGAGACCTCATCTCTACAATAAGTCCAAAAAGTTAGCTGGGTTTGGTGCCTTGTGCCTGTAGTCCCAGCTACTTGGAAGAATGAGGCATAAGGATCACCTGAGCCCAGCAGGTCATGGCTGTGGTAGTCTTGAGCCATGAGTGTACCACTGCACTCCAGCCTGGGCAACATAGTGTGACTCCAACTCAAAAAAAAAAGACCTTTTCAGTTGTCATGTCCTGGATGTTCTGACCACATGAATGGGGTCTGTTCCAGGCTACCTGGCTTCCTCTCCCGGAAGGACCTGGAGGTTTGGGAGGAAAGACAGCCGCCTTGCTGGGTCAGGAAAGGAGAGGAGCTGGGCTTGTGCTCAAGGAGCTTTGGAAAACTCAGGCATCACTAACAGGCCAAGAAATCCATTGCCCAGACTACCTTAGGGCACTCTTCTAGCCTTTTGGGCCTCTGACATCTAAAGCAAGCATAATCATATCCACCTCACCTTAGATCACTAGGTTGTTTATAGAATAAAATCAAGGATGTGAAAGTGCTTTGAAAACTTCTGCTACACAGAGGCTTATGATTATTTTAGATATTTCTGAAAAATGTCTGTGCAAACAATTTTTCTAGATGTTTCTGTCAAGGTCACAACAGATGATTCTCTCAGGATTCTCTGGGTCATGAGGAGATCTGGGACTAGGTTTTTGAAAGCTGGGATTAGGGATGTCACCAGGTAATTCCCCATTGATCCTGCCACAATATGGAAAGGTTTAATTCACTGAAGTCCTCCCAAATCCTTTCCCTCTCCTTTCCCTGCCCCTCCATTCTGGCTTCTTTTTCTTTCTTATTATTCTGGGTGGTAAAATGTTTGTTGTCTTGCTTCTGCCAAGAGGCAATCAGCTCAGCCTAGCCAGGGTGTGAAGGGGTCTCGGGCCTAGAGGGAAGCCCTGTGACTAGCCAAGACTTTTCCATCTAATGAATTAAATAGCCTCATAATTGATGGGAAAGAGAAGACATGAGGGCAGGTCAAGGGACAGAGTGGCGGATGCCTTCCCTAGGACCCTAATTTTCCCAGAAAGATTCTGGGGCTCCCCAGGAAATCAGGTATGTGGTCAGGTAAGACTGGTGACACTGGAACCCAGAAACTTCCAGGCAGGTGACACTGGAATTCAGAGCACACTGAACTGCCAGGCAAGTCTTTCCCCTTTTTTTTCTTGCCCCACTCTGACCAATCACATCAACCTTTTAGATGATTGTCAGAGAGACAACTAGAGCATCTCATAAACAGTCTTTCAGTGTCTTTTTTTGGAAATGGAATGCCGGCCAATAGGATCTTTGTTATGGTCCGAGTAACACTCAGCTGCTCCCCCTGATACCGATAAATCAAAGGGGGAAGAAACTGATAGAAAGAAGTTTATTTCTGAGTTCAAATCCAGGGAGCAGAGCCAGACTCAAGGTCTTTCTAAAATGGTTCTGTTCACCCTCTGGGCATTTACAGTTCACTTTTATAAGTCCAGAGTTATTAGTACCTATACATTAGCCACGTGACCAGCAGAGCATTGTATAGAACTTGAGTTTCAGCTGCATTTATTGATAGTGACATTTTTCAGTCCAGACTTGCTGGTGCCAGGTATCAGAGGTATCTTACAGCTTTTATCAGTAGGGCCTGCAGAGGTGTTAATCAAGCCTGTCATAGAGTAAAGGAAGTTTACAAGGACTAAGCCATCATGCATTATGCAAAAGTTATACAAATCACAAAACTTATGATTGCATTGATACAAAAGTTATATGCATCACAAGGCTTACTATTACATTGATACTATATTATTCAAACTTATAACCACTCAGAAAAAGGGAGTAAATGGGGATTTGCATCTTTCAGCTGATTGGACATAGTCTATAGGGAAGTCAAGGATCCCCTAAAGCTACTTACTAGGAATACATAGGAGATAAGGGGACTCTCAGTAATGTGCTCGGGAATGTGCAGGAGTCCTTGAACCCTTGCTATGCCCTTCTCTAGGGGCTGTAACAATATGGACAGACATTAGTGGGTCTCTATATCACCTTGGGCCTGAGCCAAGGTGTCTCCAGGGATCGTTTGAGGTGAAGAAAGTGTGCAAAGGGAGAGGGAAACACCGCCTCATAGGAATCTGGCTAAGAGACCTCATGCACGTCAGTCTGGGTTCTACTCTCTGCTTTAGACATATCCTGGCCTTTCCATGGCTCAGTTTCCCGCTTGTAAAGAGCCACTCTGATGGTGCTGGCATGGGAGACCAATGAGATCATGGCTCCCAGGGGCTCTTTGAAGAGAAGCACCAGAGGAGCACAGAGGAGGCCTATCTGAGATAGATGGGTCTTTTTCCTCTCTCCTTCTTTGGCTAGGTTTTCTTTCTGGACAAGTGCCTGACTCCCAGCTCTCTTTGAGCAGGTGTCTTCCCCCTGCACCATGTTTCCCTCAGCTGTACCCACTCCCTCTGCCCCAGGGTACAATAATGCAGCCTGGGATGCAGAAAGAAGTTCTTAGAGTCACCCCTGCATCGCCCACCTCACGTAGTCAAGGCAACTGGCACCTTATCCCCCCATTCTGCCACACCCCTGTGATAGGCAAGGTCAGGGCCCCTTCAAGCATAGGAGCTGAGCCCATTGACAGGGGAGGCTGTGTTTTCCTGATTTCACAAAAGCCCCCAGACAGCATTTCTCTTCAGCACTGCTGTCCAATTACCCAAAGTGCCTTGACCTATGGGCTGAAAATAGCAGGTGATAATTTGCATCCTATTTATTTAAGTAGCAATGCCTCTGCAGTCCTGCTCCTTCCCCTGTAAAAGCCCATTCTAACCTCCAACAAGCAGTAAGGCAGACACTACAATGAACTCCCACCCTCCTCAAGAAGGAAAGAGGAATCTACAGAGATTAAAAAAAAATTACACATCTTAGGAAAGGAAAAAACTATGAAAACTGTAGTAGTACTCAATATATACCTATAACAAAAGATGAATACAAGTCACGTTTGATGTCTACAATTACAAAAGGTGCTCAGAATGGTTACCATCGGCCTCCAGACACTTTTGACTATGACGAACTAAAAGTAATACATAGAGAATATCTTTTAAAATGTGTACACATTTTTTTGGCACCCCGGTATAGAGGAAACTTCGAATTCTGTTGGATTCTGGCAGCGCAGGAATTGATCCCAAGAAGGAGGTGATCTAGAGATACTCTAACCCAGAATCCTTAGTGGGGACTCAGGAAGCCGAGAGCCCCTCCCCTGAACAGAACTACTGGCTGAGGCTTGTTCTCTTTATGATCTGTTCCCCCAGTCCCCGGGTGGGAGTGAGACATGGGGGAGGAGGGTGGACGGGAGGTCGAGCAGGGCTCTAGGTGTGAGGAATAGGACCACATGCATTTGGGGGAGCTACGGGGGAATTTCCAGGCTAGAATGGGCTAGTTCAATTCCTTGCACGAGACCCCTGTCCCTCCAAGTAAACCCCTGTGCCTTACCCCTTCCAGGCCTCAGATCTCCCTCCCTGTAGACCCTGCCCAGAAAGTCACAAAGGAGGAAGCCTTATGGAAAACCTACAGCTAGATCTGGAGAAAAACATCCCCTGCTGTTGACATTCCTTTGGCTGAGACAAAGTCATTTTACTTAAGATTCCATGCTGGCTGAGGCTAAAGAGAATCCCTTATGGCGCGCCACTGTAAGCTGTTCCCCAGATGACCCAGGCCAGCTCCAGCACAGCTGCATGAACAGAACCTCCCTAGAGAGCTGACTGCACTCAGTCTCTGTGGTGGTGGTGAGGATGGGAGGCCCAGGACATTATCAGGCAGGAGATCTAGGATAGGGGCTTGGTCCAGGAACACCATCCTGGACTGAGATGGAAGAATACCCTAGAGACAACCACCTGCCTTGCTCTGATGCTCCTCAAAGCTGGTCTGCTTAGGAGCTGGTGCTGAGTCACCCAAACCACTCAGAACAAGGGTAAAGGGAATAAAGATCTGTGCCCCCCATACTAGAAGGAAGTCTGAGGGATCAGTACTAGGATCACTGCAGCTTTTTAACTTCCCTTTATTCTCAAAGCAGTATTTGGAAAACTTGGCTAAAATATGCATCCTCGAAAACAAGGACCCCCTCCCCCAACTCTGACTGTTTAGGGATCCAGAGACAGAGGTCTCTCTGATTTTCTACCCTCTGAGAACTGTGGTTCATCCCTCCAGAGCTGCAGCCCCGGTCCATGGCACTGGGCAACCAGAGGACTAGGGGAGATAGGTGGACTTAAAGGAGAAGGCTATTCCTAGGACTCAAAGTACCACCCAGTCCTCTTTAAAGTCTGAGGGAGGGGGGCAGAGAGAAGTTCAAGAGGAGTGCAGGTCTCTCCCTTAACATTCGTGAAAACGGAGGCCCAGAAAGCCTAAGGGACTGCAGTGATATAACTAAGAGAACACATGTGACTGGATATCTATGTGTGGCCCAATCACATCGAACTGTCCAAATACCAGAGACAACTGTTCTGTGGTTCCCAGTCATCTCAGTTCAGTATTTTGGGGGGCTTTACAAAATTGCTGCTGTTGGTTTTGTTGCTTAAAGAAACTGTGGATATAATCTATCCATCTCTAACATGTAGTCTTCGCAGTCTGCCCAGTTCACACTGGGACTGGCCCAACCATAGACACTTACAAGGTGTGAGGACCGGAGGAAGCAGGGGTGAGGGCAGCAGTCTAGCCCCTGAGCAGCTCTTGCTCCAGAAGAGGAAAGTTAAGTTGCCAGGAGGACCTGAGGGGAGAGGAACCCAATGTGAGGACCTTGCTACTGGAACCCACTTTTTTTTTTCTTACCCTAAACTAAAGCCATTCTGTCTTGGGATCCATTTCTTCTTAACCAGTCAGCTGGAAATGTGTCCTAGATAAAGACACAGATTGTGCTTGGTGTAAGCTGTTCTTTCTCCCCCACCATCTTTTTTTTTTTTTCTTTTTGAGTAGGGGTCTCACTCTGTTGCCCATGCTGGAGTGCAGTGGCACAATTCCAGCTCAGGACAGCCTCAACCTCCTGGGCTCAGGCGATCCTCCCGCCTCAGCTCCCTGAATAGCTGGAATCACAGGCATGCGCCACCCTGTTTGGCTAATGTTTTTCAGACGAGATCTCACTATGTTGCCCAGGTCTTGAACTCCTGGACTCAAGGTATCCTCCGGCCTCCCTCCCAAAGCGTTGGGATTACAGAAGTGAGCCACGGCGCCTGGCCTAAATCTGTATTATTTGTTTTCTATTTATTCTGCCTCTTCTGTGTCTCCCCCACTATCTTTCCCCAGCAAGCACACCTCTCACCTAACGGGTGGTCTCCAGAATGCAGGTTGTCAGGACATCGGGAGGTTGCATCATCACTCCCTCTCCCCTTTCCTCTCCCCACTAAGTAGAAGGTTCCTGAGCCTACTCTGGCAATATACCCCCGTCTTACCTTCGTTTCTCACCACGCCCCTCCACAGACCTTGTTTTAGGCAATGTGCTGATCCCAGGCTCCGATTTTTACCGACTTCTAAAAAGCCAGGAAAAGGGCCAGGAGGGGGTTCTGCCCAGGTCTCCCTAACCGGGTACCCACCCCTGTACCCATCCAAGCACCTCGGTTCCGTGCCCGAGAGTCCTGGAAGTGCCTCGCGGCTCACGCCTCCTTCTGCCTGTGCGGCCTGAGTAAGAACGCCCGGGGGACGGCCGCTGGCATCCCAGGGGTTAACTGCAGAGCAGCCCAGGTAGAGGTCGAGGCCCCCAGCCCCCGTCGGCACCTCCGGACTTCCGAGGCCACCGGAACGGTGGAGGCTGCGGTGGCTCTTTGTCTACCTGCTCTGGGCGTTAAAGAGCCCGCTCGCAGCCTGCACCGCCGGGGCTCGGGACAGAAGTCAGCGCCGGGGAAATGGGGCGCTGTCACTTTAAGTACAGCTGGAGCCGTAAGTACGAGCCCGGGTGGGGGGGAGAAAAGGGAGCGGAGGGCGGGCGAGGGTTCGGCTCCTGGCCCTCCGCGTGGCCCGCGGCTCATACCTTTCCGGGTGTCCGCCGGGTGCCGGGCGAGGGCGGTCCCGGGGGGCGCGGGGTGCCCACCCGGTGAATGGCCGCCTGAGCCGGGGAAGATGCTTCATCTGCCCCTGCCCAGGTCGGGAAGGACAGTGAATTTCCCCCGCAGGTAAGCGCCCGGCGCTGCCG
>NW_007253390.1:1433130-1437927 GCF_000164805.1 Carlito syrichta
GTTAACTTGTGATCTTTACATTTTTTTCATGTGTGTTGTTAAAGATATGAGTTCCCCTCCTACTACTGCTTTCATGACATCTCAGGAGGTTTTGGTGAGATTTTTCTTCATTTTCATTTGTTTATAGGAACTTTTTAAATCTCTGTTTTGATCTCATCATTGACCCAGGAGTTGCTTAGCTTCATGCTGTTTAGTGTCCATGTCTTTGTGGGTTTTGGGGGAACTCCCCCCACCTCCACCATAGCTGCAGTCTGCGGGGCGATGGGTGTGGGGTCCGCAAGGAGGAGGGTCTTGGCCGCTCTCGCTTTCCTGCCAGAGGGAGGAGTGCCAGAGCCGCCGGAGCCTTCCAGCTCCTGAGCATTTGGCTTGTCGGCAATTGGGGCTGGGGGGGGCGTGTGGGGAGGGGAGAGGGAAGGAAAGGCGCTTAGGCGCCCCAGACACCTCTACGGAGCGGAGACAATAGCACAACTTGATTGAACTTGGACGGTTGCGGCTGTGGCGCTTGGGGGTCTAGGCTGTGGGGGTCGGGGGTCCCCCTGTCCAGGCGGCTGGGAGGAGGCGGGGCCTGCAGCCCTAGACAGGCTCAGCCCGAGGTCTCCCTGGCCGGGGAAGCCCCGGCTCGTCCTGGGTTGAAAGGAGATGGTGGGAGGGGGAAGGGAGGGATCATTTAATTTGTGACCCCACCGCTGGTTGAAAATCGGAGAGCCATGTAATTTGGGGAGATGCGCTGTGGGGGACTGCAGACGGTGCTGCAAGGAAGGTGAGGGCCCGGCACAGAAGCTCCTTCACGGAGAGGAAGTGAATGTAACACAGCCAGCCCTGGGACCCTCCGAGCTGACTTGGAAACTGCACTTCCAGGGGAGAATTGGGAAATTCCAGCAGCCTGAGAAAGAAGGCCTTGCTTTCTGTTGTTTGGGGAAGCTTCCCACCTCACTGCTCTCACCCCTGTACTCCTTCCCCTCTGACTCAAGGTTAGGCCCTATGTCTGGTGCTGTGGCCACTCCCACCCCAAGCCCCTCACAGCCCTCTTAGCCCCAACAGCCCCAACTGTACCCTGTAACAAGTTCCTGCTTCCTCCTGTTTCCTTGAGGGAGCCCCAAGTACCCTCCAGGGGCTCCCTTGCAGTTGTATACACAAAGGCCTAGGGTAAGAGCAAACCTGGGAAGAGAGAGACATCTTCTGCCCCACTTCTCCTGCAGGACGGAGGCCGCTGGGGGGGCCCTTGAAGGCCCCAAACTTAGTGGCCCCCCACACACACACAGTATGACAGATGGCATTCCTGCAGCTCCTCTGAAATGTGATTGGGCCGTTAGGGTGGTGGAGGGGTGTCATAAAAGGAACCAGTTTATGAACAGAAAATAGATCCATTTAGGGACCTCTAGGATTCTTTCTTTCGGTGAAATCCTGGGCTGAGTCCTGGACAGCTCACTGGGGAAGCTGTTCACAGTCCCCTTCTCCCATTCCACTGCTGCCACCCCATTTAGGACCTACTTAAGATCCACATAGAGTGTGCAGAGAAAATTATTATTGCCACCCAACCAAGATTTGCATTGACTCTACTCTTAGTGTTCTTTGCCTCCCCCACCCCTGGAAGGTGTGAAAATCCTCTGTGACCCTAGTGTCCTTTCTCTGAGGCCATCATTCCTTTCCTACACAACAGCCTTTTATAGCTACCCCATCATTTCCCTGGAATTGGTATTCTCCTTGTCCCCTTTCTCCACCTCACCTCATCCCAGAGGAACCTGGCTTTTATAGAGAGTTTAGTGCTCTCTGGGGCCATAGCTGTTGAGTACTCACCTAGCTCCTTACCAGAAACAGATTTCTGGGCAGGTATGCCAGGGTGGAGACCTGTCTGCCACAGCCCAGGGAGAGGAGCAGGTCATGTTACTAAACCTATGCAGCCTGCTGGGGTGCAGCTGGGTTGGGCCTGCAGTTTCCTTTCCATCCAAGCCCAGACTCTCAGGCCAATTGCTGTTAGTAGGCAAGGAGTGAGGGGATGTTGTAAAGAGTAGGTCATTCCTCGAATTGCCACACTTCAAATATAAAATTTAACTAGCCTGGCTTCAGTCCACAGAGGGGAAACTTAGTCCAAACCTTTGCTCTGGGGACAACTCAAAACCTTCCCTGTAAATGATGTTTGGCTGTGGCCAGGAGGGATCCAAGAGACACTTACCCTGCAGACTCAGGTTTCTCCTTAACTCCAAAGGAGGCTGCACAGGCAGATATGAGGGTATCAGGGTGAACGGCTTAATTGGCCCTCAAGTATCTCCATGACTATCTTTTGATGAGTGAGCCCTAATCAGCCCATGGCCCCTCCATTGCCCCAGAGCAGATGCCTTTCCTTCCCTGGGATTCTTTGGGCTGTCATGGAAGGTGGTCTCCACAAGCACCATTCTTGCACACCTCAAGCATTATGGTCTCCTGGATATCCCTCTTTCCTCATGTGCTAGCATATACTGTCCTTCAGCACAGGAAGTCTGGAGACCAGGCATCTGTACCATTCAGCACTCCTAGATTCCCTCCTAGAAAGACCCCTTAGCTAGAGCTTGAGGATCAGTGGGAATAAGACACACTCATGACAGTTGCCTCACTCAACCCACAGAGATTCCCAGGGGCAGAGGGCTTCGACTTGGCACAAACTCGGCCTCTGTGAGAGGACAGAATGCCTAGGGACAGCCAAGCCAATGAGCTGCTTCTCGTTAGAGGTTTTTATGGGACTCAGCACACACACCACAGGCAAACCACACTTGCTGGCTTAACCTCTTCCTGTAAAGCCCCTGCCCTAGGCTTGGGGGCAAAGAGAAGGAACTGACCAAGCAAGTTGCATCTTAACAAGGAAAACAGCAGTCTGTATCTAACATCTGAGCCACTCACTTTTTCTCATTATAACACGAGGCTCTAAAACACTACCTGTACTAAGTGCTTTGTAAACATTTTTTTCATCATTCTCATAGCAGCCATATGAGGTATATTTTATTATCATCCCATTTCACAGATGAAGAAACTGAGACATAGGAAGGTTAAGTAAACACACCTAAGATCACAGTAGAGGGATTTGGCTTCACACCTAGGTCTGTCTCTAAAGCCAACTCCTAACTACTATATTAAAAGAAGACTATCCTCACTGATGCCAATAAGTCTAGCCCCTAGAATATTAAGTGCTGAAGATGCAGAAGTTGAGGGTAATTTGAGGCTTCAGCAAAGGTTTAGAGTTGACTTAGGACTCTAGTAGGAATGAAGTGGGAGGATTACTAAACCTGGAATTGGCTGACCTGATTTAGAATTCACTCCACTACCAATTATCTTTGTGACCTTAAAGAGGTTGCATAACCTCTAGCCTCAGTTTCCTTCTCTGTAAAATGGGCATAACTCCTGGCTGACCTACCTCATTGAGAGGTAATGACAATGAGAAAATATGGAGCAGAATGCTTTAAACATAAGCTTTTATAAGTGAAATTAAGACCAGTTGGGGCCCCTGCCAGCCTCAAGAGTCTCTCGGATTCTTTAGATTGCTTTTTTCTTTAGCCTACTTCTCTTCTGTCTTACTCTAGTGAGGAGGCCTATGAGTAATAAATGAAACAGGTCCCTAGCTTCGATTATATCTCTGATTTTTACTTAAATTCTTAATTGCCATCTTCAGATTTCTAGTCAGTCCAAATTCTATGCTAATCAGAATGGCATATTTATACATCTTATTTCTGATAGCAACTTACATAAAAATAGACCACTTTAAAAATCTTAAATAATTTTTTAAAAGCAACTTTATTCATTCACTCTTTACTATGTGATAACTTTGTGACAGATACTTTGCTGGGCTCTGGAGAAAGAGTTGAATCCTAAAAAGCTTACATTAATCTTTCATTCATTCAACAAACTTATGAGTACCTCCCAGATGTCAGGCACAGTGCTGGGTACTAGGGATATAATAGTGAGCAGTGAGACAAACATAGTCCTTGCACTCAGTGACTATGTTTTCTCACAGTGAAAACAGATAAATCAAAGTTGACAAATACATTATTCCAAACCATGAGAAATTTGAAGAGAATAATGCAGGAGGATGTATTCTGGTGCAAGACAGAAGGAATAAGTAATTATGACAAAAAGTCATATCTGCAATAATAGAATGCAAGCAAGAAAAGAACATACTTTGAGTGGTCATGGAAGGCTTCACAGAGGAGATAGCATTTTCATTGTCCTTGAAGATAATATATCCAGAGGGATAAGAGCTTATTTGAGGAAAGAGGGAGAAGTTTTTTCCAGTTGAGAAGTTCTGTGTCATTTTCCAGCTTTTTTGCCCAGATCCACCATCACTGTGGATTCATCAGTCACACAGACTTCATATCTAAAACAGAATTCTCAGAGATAGACAACTGAATGAATTTTTCACTGCTCAGTACCAAGAATCCTATCTGAAGGCTTTTGATAGTGCTTCTGGCTTGTTTTCCCTGGACCTGGATGTCAGTGTCATCTCAAGTTAAGTTCATGGAATAATAAACTGTCCTTAGATTACCCTTGCCCTTGCTGTTAAATTAGAGTCTGATCTTCTAGCTATGTGGAGAGTGTGTAGGATGTGAAAATTCATCCTCAGCCTTCCTTTCTTGAGATGCTTAAGGAATTTCCTAGAAATGCTCAATTCTTCGACATTATTAGAATCTTAGGAAGCCTCTCTCCCATGAAGACTCTGACTATCCTTTGGTAAGAAATATTGAAAAGAATAGAACAACAAAGCCTCTTTCCCCCTAACTCCTTCCCTACATGCATGTTCTCTCTCTCTCTCTCTCTCTCTCTCTCTCTCTC
>NW_007253390.1:1437947-1443122 GCF_000164805.1 Carlito syrichta
CACACACACACACACACACACACACACACACACACACACACTCACACTCACACATACTCTTAAGGGTCATTGGCCCTTGTATATTGAACACAATCAAGAAATGCTTGGTGTAACCCATGGACTTTACAGAGGATAGCAAATATGAAATTTCTATAAACCAGTTTTCCTAGTCAATGTATTGTTGTGAGTGCTGTTTGAACAGTGGATGGGTTGGTTATTCAAAAGAGAGGGGAGGAGAGGTAAATTGTGTACCTATCCACAATTTCCTGAGTACTGAGCTCAGTGCTTTATGGGTGCTTTCTTTGTTAACTTATTTACTTCTCCCAGCAACCCTGAAAGGCTGATAGTGATGTGACCATTTTTGTGAAGGGAGCTTGTGTTCAGGGAAGGAAAGTATCTGTCTTGAGTCACAGCCACTATGTAGTGGAACAGAAATTCAAACCCAGCTCTGGCTGACTCCACAGCCATTCCTCTCTAGATGAAGTATAAATCTAAAAAGCTTGGTGCTTTCTACAAACTTGAAAAGCTCTTTTTGGGGATGGTTGTTTTCTGTAAAGGAGAGTGGCTAATGAGGTTCCCTAACCTCCAGGGAAGTTGCCTTTTAACATATCTGTGTTGTGTGTGTGTGTGTGTTTTCCCATGTTCACTATTCATATAGTGGTAGTTTTGTCCAGTTATAAGTTTTTAGGGGCCAGGCGCTTTTATTCAAGTCATGCTTAGTGTGGAATTTAATAATGGTCTTTTGGTGATGACAAAAAATAGCTGATAGAATACCATTTTAAGAGCTTATATAAGGGGGCTCAGCCTATAATCCCAGCACTTTAGGAGGCTGGGGAGAGTGGATTGCCGGAGCCCGTGGGTTCGCGACCAGCCAAGGCAATTTGGTGAGACCTTGTCTCTACAATAAATAAAAAATTAGCCAGGTGTGATACCGCATGCCTGTAGTTCCCGCTACTTGGAAGACTGAGGTGGGAGGATCGCTGGAGCCCAGCAGGCCGACGCTAGGATGGCTATGAGTGTGCCACTGTACTCTAGCCTAGGCGACAGAGTGAGACTCACCTCAAAAAAAAAAAAAAGAGCTTATATAGCAGTACAGCTTGGACATGCTATATTTATGCTGTGTCATGTCACATACAGAGCTCTTCAAATTGGGTCAAATCATGTTTCCTGAAATGTAACAAGTACATAAAATAGAAACAATTTTACCAGCAAGTATTTAATTGCCTATGATATGCCAATAAATGTATTAATCACTACAAAGTTAACAAAAAACAACCTATTTCAATCTACACTGTAATATGAGTAAATTGCAGTGGAATTGAGTGTTTAGCGATTATTGGGAATTAACAGTGCCTGGAAATAGGAAGTAAGCAAGTCAGAAATATTTTTAAAAGATTTATGCTCAGCCGGGCTCGGTGGCTCAGCCTGTAATCCCGTGCCTTTGGGAGGCTGAGGTGAGTGGATTGCCTGAGCCCGCGGGTTCGAGACCCGCCTGGGCAGCGAGACCTCATCTCTACAATAAATCAAAAAATCAGCCGGGCGTGGTGGCGCATGCCTGTAATTCCGGCTACTCGGAAGGCTGAGGCAGAAGGATCGCCGGAGCCCAGCGGGTCGAGGCTGCGGTGGCCGGGAGCGGCCACTGCACTCCAGTCTGGGCGACAGAGTGAGACTCCAACTCAAAAAAAAAAAAAAGATTTATGCTCGAGTCCAGGAGCAATACATTAAGAGGGCAGTGAGTGTGACAGAGTTATGGAAGTTCAAATGTAGACTGCATAGAAATTTGGAGAGAGTCTTCAGGATAGAAGAAGACTTTCAGATATGAAGGGAAAGGGAAGGAGAGCTCTGGGCCTGAGATGCATCTTGAAGATAATTTTTGGGGCAGTGGATCAATAGGCAATGTGTAAAGAGACTGGAACATAAGGTCCATCCCACTCTGTCATCTTTGCTGTCCTTCTAGGCCCCCGTTCCTGTGGCTGTACAGGCAGTTGTCCCAGTGCATGCACACATGGCCCTGCAAGTGTGCATGTGTGCTTGTGTGAAAGTGTTATTTTTCAGACTTGGAACATTTTCCCTTGGATTATTTTAAATTCTTCTATAAGATCATACTAGACTATCAAGTTTTGATCCTGGTGATCTGCCAACTGTGTGATTTTAAAAATAGGCTTTTGACAGCTTTAAAAAGTAGCAGTATTTCTGCCAGTGGATGGAATTATGGCTCAAAGGCCCTCAAGAAGAACACATACTTGTAATGTATTCCTGGGTGTCAGGGGTTTCTGGAATGTCACCTATGGACATAGTGACTAAGACAGCAGCAGCGTTCCAGGGTACACATCCTAGACCCTGCTCCTTATTTATTGCCTCTGATACATGGTTGAAAAGTGGTGCTGGAGTGGTTAATCAGATCTCGCTCTTGTCTGGAAAAGTTCCCTAATGAAACTCCTTGTTTACATTATTGCATAATTCTATGTTCTGGGTGTTTTTGCCAATTCTTCCTATTTCCAATATTATATATGTATTCAGTTTCCATAACTTGTACTGTTTTCCCTCACTTAAGCTTCTCTCTTATAAATTCTAGGTAAACATCCTTGTAATTCCAGGCCCTGGGTTGCAACCCAGATTCCCATGCCCGCTGCTGTTGAGTGCTTAGCCTGAGGCCCTTCTTCTAGGACCCAGAGCTCCCTACAGTAACCCCACAGGGGTGGGTCCCCTAAAAGATGGGATTTGTGAAGATGCCTTGTAGGTTAGTGTTGAGCTGGTCATGGGGAAGATTGCGAAATTCCTTTTCCTGGAAAGGTGGCTTTCTGAATAAGGACAGTTGATAAAGGCTACTCTTCTCGGTGCTCATAGTGCATTTTGGAATTACTACCTTTGAAGCATAATGAGCAACTTGAATAATTAATCATTAAAGAAATTATAAAGTATTAATTTTCCTTGTTCCTTTTTTTTTTAATCGTAGAGACGGGGTCTTACCAGGTTGCCCAGGCTGGTCTCGAACCTGCAGGCCCAGGCAATCCACTTGCCTCGGCCTCCTAAAGTGCTGGGATTACAGACTGAGCCCCCGAGCCTGGCCCCTTGTTCCATTTTTAACAGGGTCTTCCTCCCCCGCTCTTACAAATTAAATGTGAAGAAGGAAGTATATGTCATAACTCCAGTTTTTTCCTGTGGTTTATAGAAATTGCTCTTGCCCTGATAGATGCACCTTGTATTTGCCACAATCTCTCAAGTGGTTTTCCTTTTTGGAGTCCTCATATGGAAATCCTTGGGAAAACTGTGGTCCCAGAGCATGGGCATGTGTGGGGCAACTTGGCGAGACCTCATCTCTACAATAAATAAAAAATTAGCCGGGTGTGGTAGCACATGCCTATAGTTCCAGCTATTTGGAAGGCTGAGGCAGAAGGATCGCCTGAGCCCAGCAGGTCGAGGCTGCAGTGGCTGGGAGCGGCCACTGCACTCCGTCTGGGTGACAGAGTGAGACTCCAACTCGGAAAAAAAAAAAAATAGAAAGGTAAATGGAATCTGGGCTGCTGCACTTCAGTTGCCTCAGCAGGTAGCCTAAGGGCCTCCACCGAGCTTCACCCCTGGCCTCAGAACCCCAGGCGGGCAAAAGAGGCCAGGCAGGGCTTCTGTCTGAGAAGCTAACCATGAGTCTCTTGCAGGAGGGAGGAAATCATTGCTTACTCATGCGCAACCTGGTTTAGGAGCTTTCCTGCTATCTGAGAAACTAATTCTGGGAATTTGCACAGAGCTATTCATTGTAAAAGCAGCTTTGATCCCCAGAGTCCAAAAGCCCTTGGAAAAAATTTGCTGTGCCAGAGAGGCAGTGGAGCCTGTAGGAGCCCCCCAAAGAAGTTGGGACTCCTGGGTTTGATGTCTGGTTTTCAAATAACAGTCTGCTCAGGCAAGCCTTCTAAGCTCCTCCATATCTCTTTTATAAAGTTGAACTAAGACTTTCTCTAACTCGGAACAATTCTACCAATAGAATAATGCCATCCAAGTAAAATATAATGCTGGCCATGTGATTTGAGTCCAAAGATTCAGAAATCACGAGAATTTTTTATTTCTATTAACTTCACTTCCTCATCCCCACCTCTTCACTGATGTGCTCTCTTCCCTCTGCCTATGCGCCTTCTGCACAGAGAGCACGAGTTGCCAACAGGCTGCTCTCCGGTGTGCCTTGCACCCTTCTGCTCTCACCAATCAAGCTGAATATTTTCCTAGCGTTGTGTTTGCTCCCAACCTGTTTATGCCAGTTGAGCATGGATAATTTATTACATACATTGATGAAATGTGAACATAAAAACAAGTTGTTTCTTTTTTTTTTTTGAGTTAGGGTCTCACTTCGGCACCCAGACTGGAGTGCAGTGGCATGTTCCTGGCCACCACAGCCTCGACCTGCTGGGCTCCGGCGATCCTTCTGCCTCAGCCTTCCTTCCAAGCAGCTGGAACTACAGGCGCACACTACCACGCCCGGCTAATTTTTTATTTATTGTAGAGATGAGGTCTCGCCAAGTTGTCCGGGCAGGTCTCGAACCCGCGGGCTCAGGCAATCCACGTACCTCGGCCTCCCAAAGCGCGGGATTACAGGCTGAGCCACCCAGCCCGGCCTAAAGTTGTTTCTATAAAAACTATTTGAAGGCTTTAGAAAGCTTGTAAAGGTAAATAGCTATGATAACTGTTGAGCTAGGTGTAGGACTTAAAAGGCCTGAGATGATAAAACTCTAGAAAGATTTTGCTTTCAGATTGCCTTATGTCATTAAAATCTTGCTCTACTTTATTTTATTTTATTTTATTTTATTTTTATTTTTTGAGTTGAAGTCTCACTCTGTCGCCCAGACTGGAGTGCGGTGGCCACTCCTAGCCACCGCAGCCTCAACCTGCTGGGCTCCGGCGATCCTTCTGCCTCAGCCTTCCAAGTAGCTGGAACTACAGGCACGTGCTACCATGCCCTGCTAATTTTTTTTGATTTATTGTAGAGATGAGGTCTCGCCAAGTTGCCCAGGTGGGTCTCGAAACCACGGACTCAGGCAATCCACTCACCCCAGCCTCCCAAAGGCACGGGATTACAGGCTGAGCCACGGAGCCAGGCTATATATATATATATATATATATATATATATATATATATATATATTTATTTATTTATTTATTTATTTATTTTTATTTTTTTTTTTTGAG
>NW_007253390.1:1443209-1458380 GCF_000164805.1 Carlito syrichta
TTCACCCACGCTGGAGTGCAATGGCACACTCACAGCCACCACAACCTAGACCTGCTGGTCTCAAGTGATCCTTCCACCTCAGCCTTCCAAGTAGCTGGAACTACAGGCACGTGCTACCACACCCAGCTGATTTTTTGATTTATTGTAGAGATGAGATTTCGCCAGGTTGCCCAGGCTGGTCTCAAACCCATGGGCTCAGGCAGTCCTCTCACCTCGGCCTCCCAAAGTTCTGGGATTATAGGCGTGAGCCACTGCACCCGGCCTTCTTGCTCTACCTTAAAGAAACCGAGATGAACCGGGCTCGGTAGGTGACAGGGTGACAGAGTGAGACTCCAACTCAAAAAAAAAAAAAAGAAACTGAGATGATAAGACACTGTGGGTATGGGTGTGAAGAGTGAATTGAATCCCAGAAGTATGTTAGAAAAAACTGTGGTTTCTAGTACTCTGAACGGCACTGAGGTTCACTGATACCTTTCTGTGTAATTTTCTGCAATTAGGATTTACTGCTGCAAGGATTTTACATGTAATGAGTACTTAAGGAAAGTGTGGAAGGTCCTTCCCTGGAAGTCTTCCTAAGTAGAAAAACACCCATTTGCCTGGCTGACTTGGTGCATTGGTGATGGGGGAGGAATGACTGAGATAAAACTGTTTATGGTTTGAGAGGCAACCAAGTCAGGGGGAGTAGAGGAAGAGGGAAAGGTGAACTCTGAGCCTCTGCCTCCCTTTCAAGCAGAGCAGCCCTGTTTCTACTTGTTTCATACATTGAGGACTTGGGGTAAAAATGTTATTAAAAAGGGACTGGAGGTGGTGGTTCACATCTGTAATCTCAGCACTTAGGGAGGCAGAGGCAAGAGGATTACCTGAGCCTAGGGGTTCAAGACCAGCCTGGGCCACTTGATGAGACCTGGTCTCTACAATAAATAAAAAAAATTAGCCAGACATGGTAGTGTACACCAGTAGTTCCAGCTACTTGGAAGGCTGAGGTGGAAGGATCACCTGAGTCCAGCAGGTCCAGGCTGTGGTGGCCATGAGTGTGCTACAGCACTCCAGCCTGGGCGACAAAGTGAGACTCCACCTCAAAAAAAAAAAGTTAGTAAAAACGGTTGCTCTTCTTAAAAAATAAATAAATAAATAAAAGTTGTGGCTTGCACACTACCAGATTAGGTCTTTTTTATATCTCTCTATGTGAGAACGAAGGCTCTCCCCAAGTGAGACCAGAGGACGTATTTTTTTTAGTGCACAAGTCATAGCTTGTATCCATTCATTTTCAACTCTTTTGGAGTGACAATTGATTAAATGTATATTTACTCAAACATAGCACTTGGTTGATACCAGGGGGCTTTCACCTCCAGAAGGTGCCCATGAGGGCTTTGTTCTTCCAAATCTCAGAAAGACAGGCGAGAATTTTTCTCACAGACCCATTTTGGAAGAGGGCTGGAGGGTGGGGTGAAGTTGTGAGGACCATTTTCTAAACTGAGAAGTGGTTTGGATCTACCATGTATCAGAACAAAATGGAAGAAAGAGCAGGATGTTTTTGTTCCTGCCTATTGCCTAAAGGCATCTTCTTCAGAAACAAAACCAGTTTGATTTTGATTAACTTTCTCTTTTAATTTCAATCTTCCTTCTTTTGACTTCTTTACGGATTATGCCCAAAGCCCCAGACTGATCATGAAGCCTCAGAACAGAGATTTCACTCATAGTTGCCCAAGAAAAGCATGTTAATACCAAAAGTCATTTCCTAGCCAGTCATTTCCTGTGTTCTCAAAATTGTTATTTTTCCTTAAGATATGTATCTTTAAGATAACAAAAACTGTTCTGCCTTTCAACCTGGGGGAGGTAATGTGGCAAGAGGAATTTTGAGAAAAACAAGTAAAAGGACGTGTCAGAGAAGCTGGGAAAAGGGTTGATGTGCTGCTAAAGTATACGTTTGATATCCAGCCCGGGTTAGGGCACATTTTTGGTGCTGAAGTGAGGAGATAAAGCACTCAGAAATCAAATACTGTCTTTGCCACTGACTTGTTCCACGGCCCAGAGCAAAGCTTCCAGACTTAGTTTCCCCCTCTTTGAAGGAGAATGAAGGCCACAGACAGTTGAGAGGCACATAATGGGTGTGAGATGGTTTGGAGATAATGGAATTTTGCCTGAATGGAAAATGCATCAGTAAGGATTTGTTACAGAAATATGCTAGTTCAATCTCCTAGGGTGTTGAAAGCAATAACAGGTTACAAAAGTGGCCAGGTATTTATATTTAGAAAGCACTACAAATACTTCAATACCTGATTCTGTAAAAACTGCATAGGACGTCTGCCTTTCAAAAATGTTTGGTGAGTCTGGCATTTGCAGGTGAGGGCTTGAGAACTTTAAATCTTTTCAGTTCCCTGTTTTTCTTTCCTCCATTCATTCTTTCTCTATAAGTGGGCAGAATGTCATGCCTGAGGCATATAATGAGTGGCTTTTTACCTTGCCTGAACACCTGTGTATGGTTTGTTTCTCTAGAATAATATCTTTACTTCATCCACTTATTGGTTAAGAGTTAAGGTTCCTTTTTCTTTTCATTCTTTTTGTTCAAAGCTTTGTAATAGGTGAAAGATGTGCTTGCTTTCACATGCATGGAAAACTCACCCATAAAAATGAAGGTCTTTCACAATGCATTAGCTGGGTTTTCGCTCCAGTGCTGACCTTTGACCCCCATGCACAATGTGGTATTCAGCTGTCCTGTTCTCTGAAGTGAAAACCTTCAGAGCCCTCAACAAAGATATTTCACCAAGCGTAAGCAGTCCATGAACTAAATGACTTAAGATAAGAAGGCAGTTAATTTTGAAATAAAGATGAAGGCAAGAGGTCTATAAAAATCACAATGCCCTCCAAGGCCAGATCACTGATTCTCCCCTATGGTGGGAGTGACAACTCAACCTTCCTTAAGACCTGAATTGAAGAGACGCATGAACTTTCTATTCCATAGAATTTCTAAATGGATGTCTTTGGACAAACCTGCTCAGTGTTCTTGGTAGTATTAATAAAAAGAGTAGGGAATCTTAGTAGGGGAGGAAGCTATTCAGAATGAATGAATTTAGAGGGCCTCTTGGGAGCACTTCTTTTGAAATCCTTAACAAGCACTCTTATTCTAAGGGTCTCAAGGATGTAAGCATTTATGGGCTGGTTGGCAAGAAAGAAAGCTTCACAGATAACGCATGGTCCCAGTCATTACCTTAGACAAAGTGCTAAGAAGGTAACGGATTACAGCTTTGGTTTGTTTGGTTTTTTTTTTTTTAATTGCTCTCTAGAAATGCAAGGAAAGACTTAGAAACAAGCTTTGGATGTTTAATTGTAAGGTTCGTTGAGGAGAAGGAGACAAAGAGGCGAGATAGGAAAAAGTCAGTTTGCTTTACACACACACAAAAAGTCATTTCTAAGGACTGTGTTCAGAATATTTGTCTGCCAATTGTGCAAAGACATCCAGATTTCCATGGTGTGAGGAAACTGTTCTTTACTTCATCTACCTCATAGTGGTAACTTGCACATTTTTCCCCCATGAAACTTTATTTTTGGAGACCACTGTAATTTACATGTTGGGACCTATTATTAACTGCTAGTTTTAAGCTGTTATTGGAAATCTTTACATTAGGAAAGAATGTTTGGGTTGTTTTTTGGGGGGAGGGAGGCTCAAATTAGAGGTTACCTTGTATAGTATCTCAGATCCGCCTGGGATTCGAGAATGGACTAGAAACTTACATCCCTCAAGCAAATAAAGCTCTCTTAGTTGCTCATGACTAACTTCCCAATGAAGAGCAGCACATATCTAAGGAGAAGTGGCTGTTTTCAGGGGAAAAGATGATCATGTAAATACTTTATTTAAATGGTATATTTTGGAGCCACTGTGGCATAAGTACTATAGTTCATCCTAGAAGACAGGACTGATGAGCCCCTGTAAGAACTACATTGCATATTTCACCAATGTAAAAAGCAGAAGGAATTGTGCTGCATTAAACTTCAGCCCATAATGGGATAACTAGAGAAGCCCCCTATTTAATTAAATTCTACTATCCAGTATATGACGGGAAAATTTGGTGACCTTATGTTTGATTACTGTCTGGGATTGAAGAGTGGTTAATGTTGGTGTAAGAATGCATCTTTCAAATGCCCTTATTAGAGAAAGAGATTAGAGGAATGATCTACCTCGATAGTGCTTCTCCAATAATTGCTTCAAAATGACAGTGCTCAATTCAAACATTGTGTGTTTTCATTGGCCAGGATAAATGTTTTCACAGAAACAACAGGGCTTCAGGGTCTTGAGGCGCTCTCATCATAAGAGGTCAAAGAGTTTTACACACAAACAGTTTCACAGCAAATTCTGCATCCATCTTGCCATTTTACAGCTGTTTGGTTGTGTAGGACTTTACAGAAACACATAAGGGTTGAAGGGTTGACTTCTGTGTGGTGGGGAAGTGTATAGTATTACTGTTGTTACACGAAAGACGGAGCCAGTTGTGTCACTTTCCCAACTACAGGAACCCGTACTGGAGAAAACTGTTTGCCAGAAGTAGGAATATTGCCAGTCTGGTGGCAGATGAGTGTCCAAAGAAGGGAAAAGTGAAGAAAAGCCAGAACCTGGGAACTTCCAGTGGGATAAAATTGTTTTGAAGAAAACACTTAACAAATGTTTTTCCATATGGCCTTCTTTCCTGCCACAGACTCCGCTAGGATTCTCTAACCATGTCTGTTCTGGGGAGTATAGTTTAATACGACCCCTTGATTCATTCATTCAACAAGTATCTATTGAGAATCTAGTCTGTGCTAGACTTTTCTATTTAATCTCTCTTAACTTATGCAGGAAGATATTCTGCAATCATATTTGCCAATGGGACAGAACTCCCAGAGGAATAGGTAGAATAACACCAGTAAGTCAAGAGCGACATATAATGAAAGGCCAAAGATTAAGGGGTGGGGAGAGGAAGAGGAAGGAGTCTGGATGAGGAACAGGAAGATAGTACCACTGAAGCAGACAGAAGGAAGAATTTCAGGGAGTGACAGTGTTAAATGCGAGTCAGAAGTCAGAAAGATAGGACTAAAAAGTACTAGTTGGATTCGCGATACACAGATCTGTGCTGCCCCTTGCCAGAGAGATTTCAGTGACCCATGGGAATGAAAGCCAAGTTCCCATGAGGGGAGGAGTAAATGTGAGGTCAGGTGGAGATGATGAGTGTAGGTAGTTGAAAGGACAGTGGGTAGTCTGCAAATGCAGGTGCACAGTTCTCTCCATGCTCATGAGTGCTGGCAGGATCCAACTAGACATAACCATCTCCTGCTCTATCTGCTTTTACCTTTTTAATCCTGTGACCTATGTGGGAAAGTTATATTATGTGTTATTTGTACCATGAGATGTTATTTTATTTTGTCCTGTTATATTAACCACCTTTTAAAAATAGATAAATAATCCATTTCATTCAGCATGTACAATAGGCTCTCCAAATAAACTTAGCAGTAAACTCATATAGAGAATTTGTTTCATACAGTGGAATTATATAAAAATGTAACATCAGGTATAATACTTTTAAATGCCAGTCAGGAACAGAGGAATGACTATAGATACTTTGAAATACAACTTTTGAGAAATTAGTGCCTTTGGACATCAATAATAAGAAATCAGAGTAAAGACAGCATGCTACTTTGATTGATATATTTATTTTAACTTAACATAATTTTTATTGTCATTTGAAGGGGCTGTCAACATTGGTAGGATAGGAGCTGGACAGGTTTCCATGAACAGATATAGGCTGGGGGACACTTGTATTCTTATTTTCATTTTATTTAGAGGCTGTAAGACAAGAAACATGGTGGTATGACTTGTGAGGTTTGCCAACTAATGCACCAGACACATTATTAGTTTCTTTATATGGGGAAAGACCTGGAAGGTGAAAATCATGAAAAGAAACTCACTCCTTATGCCTGAAATGTAGAAGAAGCTCTTAGAAGAAAGCAAATTTTAAAAAAATGTGTATGGTAGGCAAAGAGAAAGTTGCCTCTTAACAGTCTAAGCACTACTAAGGAGCAATGTTCCAAGTAACAGACTGCAAATTAAGAAGAAGAAACAAACAAAAAACAAATATGGGCACAGTGTGGAGCCTATATAAAAAATATTTAAATCTTTAGTTATCATGTGTTTTTCTAGAGTTCTTTAGTCTATATAACACTATAATCCTATTTTCAGACATTTAAAAAACTTAGATCCCTGGACACTTTATACTTTCTTGTTTTAATTCTGGAACAAAACCATTTTACCAACTCATCATATTGTTTCATCTCTCTCTCTCTCTCTCTCTACAAAACATCCACAAAGGGTCCCGGACTCAAGCTTCTCTACATTTGATAACTGAATATTTGACTTCTCTGGCCAAATAGGCTGATGATGTCCTGGGTTGCTGCCAAGCAGGGAATATGCTCCAGTCTCCTATATAATGCCTCAAAATCCCCACTTCCTTGCAGCTTAGCTTTTTAGTCAGTATTTTGCCTTCATTTGATCCAATATGTAGAAATTCTTTGCATTTTCACCCTGAAGAAAAATTCCTTCTCCAGACCAATAGATTTTCTTCAACATTTTTATACTTCTCTAGGGAGCTGGAAAAGGGCACAGAACTAATGAGCAATTATTTTTTTTCTTTCTTTTTACCCCCACTTTAGATATCTCTGTGATTGATCAGAAAATGGTTCTCTCCTGGCCCTAAAGGTGTCCTTCTGTGGTCACAGTAGTAGCAGCAAATTTGGTTTAAGAGTATGTTAATCCAGCTCTTCCACAAAAGAGCTGTTACAGTGACCTATGCAATCCTTCTGGTTCTTGCCACCCAACGGTGTCATAATGTCTGACAAAGAAGCAATCTCCATTATCTCTTTCTGTTCAACAACCTGCCCCTGCTGCACTTTCTTTCTTTCTTTTTTTTTTTGGAGTTGGAGTCTCACTCTGTTGCCCAGGCTGGAGTGCAGTGGCTGACACTCACGGCTACCCCAGCATTGACCTGCTGAGCTCCAGTGATCCGCCCATCTCAGCTTTCCAAGTAGCTGGAACTACAGGCGGGTGCTACCACACCTGGCTAATTTTTGATTTATTGTAGAGACGAGGTCTCACCAAGTTGCCCTGGCTGGTCTTGAACCTACGGGTTCAGGCAATCCACTCATCTCGGCCTCCCAAAGTGCTGGGATTACAGGCTGAGCCACCAGGCCCGGACTGCACTTTCATTTTATATATGCCATTGATCATCTGAAAAAGCAGCCTCTCCTCAAGATGTCTGAAGGGAAGGAGTTTTTTAGAGGCTTCTTTCAGTTTCTGTATTCAATATTCCATATTGACAAAGATTGCACAGTACTGTAGTTCATACCATAAACTGCATCTTCAGTGCTGTCATCAAATGATGTTCTCCCCAAATTAGCTAACCAGATACATCTGCCGTTAACTTGGGAACTATTCTGAGTTCATTTTCATCTAGCAAGACATGAGATAGGTACATTTCCTCTTAAACTTGAAGATGTCCAGTGCTTATAGGCCTGTGTTTCTTAGAATGGGGTGAACAACCTCCTCTGCATGGGGAAGGAGTCCTCCAGCATTCCCTCATACCCATGTCTAGCCCAGAGCCCTCCTCCATCGCTATCTACTTTTTGGTGTACACTCATCTACCCAAACCAGGCTGCTCTCTAAATCTCTGAATTTTACATCACCTTCCTAGGTGAGCAGCGGAAGAAAAATAGAGGGAAGGTGGATCTCGGTGCCAAAAAGACCAATTGGCAATCACTTGGGATGTTGATAGACAAGGAAAGAGGAAACCAGTGAGCGGACCTTCCTCTGATAGGACCACGGAAATGGGGGTGCTGAGCAATGGCTGCCAAGTTGAAGCGTAGGCCTTGGTTGCCAGAGCACTGACAACTTTGCCTATGGAGTCTAGCCCGAGCCTGAACACTCCTCCCCCGCAACCTAGCCCCTGCCCCCAGCACTCACACGTCCAAAGCAAAAGCACCACTAGTGCTACCTTGCGGGCCTACTCATGTTGGAATGAGACATTGTGTGGAGGACGCTGCCAGTGGAAAGCCATTGGCTGCACCCACGGGTAGGGCAACCCCTCTCTCAGTTCGCCCCACGCTCCAAGGGCCACAGGACACTCTGTCCCGAGCCATATGTCTCAATATAGTGGCCCTGCTTGTGGTGAAGGAGTGGTGTTTAGATTCTTGCCTATGAGCTGCAGATTTCCTTTGCAAAGCAAGGTCCAGAAAGTTGGGCCAGGTAGGCTCCTTGATAAACCTTCCTAGAGGGGAAAGATGCTGGAGCAGGCAGTCCAAAAAGAGAGCCCTTCCCACCAAATGCTAATTAAATTATCAGTAGTGGCTCTTCAGCTGACTCCTTGGCATCAATTTGTTTTCTACCCATTCTACTTCAAGCATGTGCTGTTAAGATTTTATTTGGTGGAGATCATGTTTAAAGAAATGCAATGAAGTCGGGCTCGGTGGCTCAGCCTGTAATCCTGCGCTTTGGGAGGCTGAGGTGAGTGGATTGCCTGAGCCCGCGGGTTCGAGACCCACCTGGGCAACTTGGAGAGCCCTCATGTCTACAATAAATCAAAAAACTAGCCGGGCGTGGTAGCGCATGCCTGTAGTTCTGGCTACTTGGAAGGCTGAGGTGAGTGGATTACGGGAGCCCAGCAGGTCGAGGCTGTGGTGGCTGGGAGCGTGGCACTGCACTCCAGTCTGGGCAACAGAGTGAGACTCCAACTCAAAAAAAAAAAAAGAAAAGAAATGCAATGATTTCTCTTTGGAAACTGTAGGAACCACTGTGAGCAAATATGGAAGCTTTACGTCAAGTTAGAATGTAGCCTATCCTACATTCTTTTTGCTAAAGCCCTTCCTGTAGTTAGCTGGGAGCATGTTACTCCAAGCAAACTGTGTTTTGGTTTGCAGACTTTCTGAGGTCTAGAGACTAACCTACTTTCTTTTTCACAATTCTAAATCCCACACATCAGTAACTATTGAGGTGCAGTGTAGAAGTGTTAGAACAGACATAAATTAAATTTGATCTGGAGACCACCTTTGTGTGCAAAGACCCCCTAGAGATGCATAAGTGATCCTCGTCCTACAGTGGAACATCATTTGGAAAACTGCCACATAAAGCCCTGCAGAAATAATGGTGAATGGTCCCCTAGTGACCTGAGTAAATGCCTAATTTAGTTTTGCTATTCTGTTAATAACCTTAACTTCACTTATCTCTCTCGTGATGGAAGTATTTGTAATATATGAGGTGGTTAAAAACAGGGTCTTTAGAGTCAGACAGATTGTGATATTAAACTGGCTCTGTTTCTTCTTACTAGCTGTGGGACCTTGGGCATGTAACTTACCTGTCTTAAGTTTTAGCTCTTATAGGTAAAATGAAAGTAATATCTAACTTGGAATTAATATAAAGAATAAGTAAGATTGTACATGTATGTAAAAGTGCCCAGCAAGTGCTTGGCATACATATTTAAGTGCTGGGCATATTGTTTTAATAATGATATCTGATGATGTTCCCAAATAAAAATAAGATTAAAGTATTACATTGAAACCGGGCTCGGTGGCTCAGCCTGTAATCCCGTGCCTTGAGAGGCTGAGGTGAGTGGATTGCCTGAGCCTGCAGGTTTGAGACCCGCCTGGGCAACTTGGCGAGACCTCATCTCTACAATAAATCAAAAAATCAGCCAGGCATGGTAACACATGCCTGTAATTCTGGCTACTCGGAAGGCTGAGGCGGAAGGATCACTGGAGCCCAGCAGGTCGAGGCTGCGGTGGCTGGGAGCGGCCACTGCACTCCAGTCTGGGCGACAGAGTGAGACTCCAACTCAAAAAAAAAAAAAAGTATTACATTGATTAGCATAAATCTTGCAACTTCACTAGAAATATAATGTAACCCTGTCTCTTATGCTAATCAATGCATAATGGGTGGGGTTGCTCTTTTGTATCATTATAAAGGGCAGCATATTAAAGATGCCTTTTAATAGAGAGTATTTAAGAAACTCCGAGTTACCATACCACGCATTTAGTTGTGGAGAAGTAATACTGCTTTGCTTTGATGCAAGGTTATAGACAGAAAACAAACGAGTGAGCTAAATAATGATATGAATGTCACAGACTAAAGGAGGGCTATCACCCAGGCTTCACCATGTCTGATGTTGGATAGTATGATGCAGAGATCTTGAGTGTTCATTAATATTGTTTGGTTGCCTTCTCATGCTCCTAAATTATTTAAGGATATTTTTTTTTCCAGAGAGCCATCAATTTTTTAAGTAAAACTGTAGACTTTCCTTTGGTTTAGTGCAGGACATTGCAACATGTCTGTCCAGCAATGCAGAGGTTATCGCTGATTATGCTTGACTGGGTATATGTAACAGCTAATGTGAAGTCAGGTCCCAGCCTGCCTGATGATTAAGTGAACAGCAACTTTCCTCAGAGCAGTCTCAGACTTTACGTGTATTGCTTTGCTACAGTGGAAATCTTGACCGTTGAATCCACACAGATTAAAAAGTGTTCAGTAACAAAGTATGTCCTTAAATTTTCCTACTTTCTCATGACTGTTTTTGAAATAATATCAGGGTGCCAGTTCAGGAGCTGAATAAACCTCTGCAGTAACAGATTGATAAACTTCCCTTGCAATACACTGAAATTCCTTTGAATTAGGTTATTGTTCTTTGTGGACATGTAGGAAGAGAAAACTTATCATCTGGTACTCCTACCCCTATGGTTGCTGCCATCATATATGATTGATATTTTTAGTTTGGAATTTAAATGAGGATGGGGCATGAAAAGAAGTTATGAGAATGAAGAAACCTAGCCAACGTCACTGAGATTAAAACTTCAGAATAATTCTACTAGGGTTTGCTGAATCGCTATCAAATGTTTATATTACCTGGAAAACAGCCTCATCCTTTACCTATTTATGACTCTCCACAACCAGCCTGACTTATTCATTTTTCTCTATATTTAGTGAAAAGACAGCTATTCTTCTGTGACTCTGCATTTGACTTGAATTAGGGTAACATTCTTCATCCAAGTTTGTTCAGTAAATTCCTCCCTAGGGATCTCAATAGGGTGTGAATTTCTGAGAAAAATAGTTGTATTCTGTAGTGAGTTGGTTTCTCAGTATATTTTTTAAATGAAAAGCAAATCAAGTAGCTTGACATGCACTAAATGAGTAGTTATGATTGACTCTATGGGTCCAAATATTTCCTTTATATACATACAGAGTTTCACACTGTCACATACTTTGCCTTTATTCTGATTAGATCCTCCTGCATGCTTGAGCCTTTAAGCCTAAAGAGGCACTTTGGTCTCTCTAATATGGTACCATGTAGTTCAGTATAGTAGTGTGCAAGCAGACTTGAGGAATTAGTGTCCAATATTTCTCTTTAGGTTTTAATATTTAGAATTTGTGTTTGTTTCTGTTTTGTTGGCTTTCCTTTTTGATGTTCCTTTCTCCCCCCACTCCTTTCTTTTGGTAGGTTGAATGTGGCCAGCATTGGGTAATTATGAGCAGAAAAACTTGCACAGAGAGCTTGCTTCTCTATTTTGAGTCAGGATTTAAAAAATTTTTGACTCAACAAGGAGTGGGCGACAGAGTGATACTCCAACTCAAAAAAAAAAGAAAAGAAAAGAAAAAATGATGATCTCAGCTTATGTGGAAACACTAAAGAAGAGGTTGGAAAGTGGGCTTCTTATTTAATAGAGTAAAAGAAAAAAAAGGTGATAATGGAAAGTCAGGGATTCTGGAGTGAGAAGATTGAATGTGATACAAAGAAATAAAAAAAGGCGAGTGATGTGTTCAAAGAGAGCGCCTGGCAATTCATTTGGTTTGTGGTGGGAAACTTCATTCCGCGAAGAGAGAGTAGCTCACAGGCTGGAGGTGTTTATAGCCAGATCAGCATTTCACACTAGCAGTCTAGCCTGAATCTTTTGGAGCTGCCAGAAGCTGCTCAGAGTTACATAGATTCCTTTGCCTCTTAGTGTGAATTTAGGGCCAGTATCCCTTGACCTCTTTTGATACTCACTTTGAGTTAACAGGGTGATCTGAGATCTGAAGATGAATGGCACCCTGTTAATATCAAGATCTTGTAGACCCGGGCATGGTGGCTCATGCCTGTAATCCCCAGCACTTTGGGAAGCAGAAGCAAGAGAATTGCCTGAGCCCAGGGATTCAAGACCAGCCTGGACAACTTGGCGAGACCACATATCTATAATAAATCAAAAAATTAAAAATAATCAATCAAAAAAATTAGCTGGGCGTGATGGTGCACACTTGTAGTCCCACTACTTAGAAGGCTGAAGGGGAAGGATCTTCTGTCAGGTCCAGCAAGTAGAGGCTGTGGTGATTGTGTCACTACAACCTGGGCAACAGAGTGAGACTCAGACTCAAAAAAAAAAAAGGACTTGTATTTGTTGCTATATGCATAACAGGAACATATACAGGACATATGCACTCTATATGACTTCTTCCAACCTGTCTGTGTAGCAGAATTTGTGTTTCTTACTTAAAAATGGCTTTTTCATCTGTCAACTCTGCATAAATCATTCTAAAAGCTACCAGTGTTTGAACCCCATCCTACTTTAAGGCACTGACTGCTTCCAGAATGGAAGATTGGTAGTGAGGTGCAAGCAATACTAAGACTTTTTTTTTCTTCCCCTGTCCATCCCTTCATTTTTTTCCTGAGTCAAAACTGAGTCAGTAGTACTGCTGGTAGAAAAATCTTGTTTTGACTTGTAAACTGAGCAGGTTAGATCAGAACAGCACTACAAGTGGAAATCCAAGGGGTCATTCTTAGTCTGGAGTTGCTTTTTCAGCAGGGACTTGTCAGTTATGACACTGTTACAACTTTTCATTTCTAGAGGGCCTTTTTTTAGGCTAGCCCCAGGCCTGGTGAACTTTGGCCTACTGAACCAAATCCAGTCCACTGCCTGTATTTGTATGGAAACTGAGAGTGTTTTTTACTCGTTTAAATGATTTAACAAATTCAAAAGAGAATGCTATTTTTTGACATATGAAAATTATATGAAATATGAATTTTAGTGTACATAAATAAAATTATATTGGAATATAACTGCATCTATTTGTTTACATATTATCTATGACTGCTTTTGTGCTACAGTGTCAAGAGTAGTTATGACAGAGAGCTTAGGGCCTGCAAAGTCTAAAGTATTCACTGTCTGGTCCTTTACAGAAAAAAATTAGCCAATCCCTGCTTTAGGACCTTAACCTAAATCTTTCCTACTTTTCACACTTTGGTCAAGTATCTCTTATTTTATTAATGGTTTAGAGAAAATACAGAAATACAAACACTGTTGTATCATTTTTTTTCTCTTAGCCAGGGTTTTAGAATTGTCAGTAGACTCATAAGAAAACATTGCAGAGTCGGGCTCGGTGGCTCAGCCTGTAATCCTGCGCCTTTGGGAGGCTGAGGTGAGTGGATTGCCTGAGCCCGCCGGTTCAAGACCTACCTGGGCAGCGAGACCTCATCTCTACAATAAATCAAAAAATCAGCCGGGCGTGGTAGCGCATGCCTGTAGTTCTGGCTACTCGGAAGGCTGAGGCGGAAGGATCACCGGAGCCCAGCAGGCGAGGCTGCGGTGGCCGGGAGCGACCACTGCACTCCAGTCTGGGTGACAGAGTGAGACTCCTAACTCAAAAAAAAATTAAAAAAAAAAAAAAAGAAAGCATTGCAGGAAGAATATGAGTGAGACAGTGAGAAGGACACAGGAAGTATCTCATGAAATTCTAAATCAAATATAACTTTCATCCCTTTACAAAATTCTGTAAAATGGGGCATCTATGTTGGCTTTAGAAAGAGAAGAGAATGTTGACTCCAAACAGAACCCTAGTAAGTATTCTTAGAGCCTCCTTCAGGCCCTCTCTGATAAAAATATGGAAACTCAAAATAAGACCACTCATACCAATTGACACCTTAATTTTGTGACATTTTAGTTTTCCTCAAGATGTTTTCTTGACCAAGTTAAGAATCAACATCATTTTCTCTGATCAAACTTTCTGAACATTTTGGTTAGTGAGTATTGAATTACCTGCTTACACTTAGAAATTTGAGGTTAAGATAAGTACACTACTAATAATAGTAATAAAGAGTAGTGGAGATAGATGTACATATTCAGTATTCTAGAACCTGCTCCAAAGGGCTGCCTTTTATTCTTTGAGGGTGAATTGGTGGCATTCCTGAAAATTTTTCCCCCTTCTTGAGAGATTCCAGTTATCTTTTACTCTTTGAAGGATTTCAATTTCCTGACTTGGAAACATCTGGAAAAAAGAGAGGAAGGTGCCTTGTTTTTTCATTCCTACTCCTGTGAAAAAAGTAAAGGAGGGGAAAGGCTTGGGGCAGACAAAAAGGGAAATCTCTGAAACTAGAGAAAACTCAAACAAATTGTGGCCAGCCGAGTCAGCATTCCTCACCCACAGTTGGTCCTAATTAAGGAGACTCCCGTTAAACACTCAACTTTCTGCTCTTGATTCCTGCTCTGGCCCTGCCAGCTGACATGGCAAAGCTTTAACCCACGCCTCGGAAACAGTCTCTCATGTCTTTCCTTCTATTTTCTCACTTTTGTCTCTCCCTACTACCCTGCAATTACCCTTTCCCACATTATGATCCCAATAAAATATATTGATACCTCTAATCCACTTGCATCCATTTTGTTCCACAAAGTGCTATCCAAGCTGTTTGCAGGGCTGAATAATTGCACATCATGTCATTACAGGAGCACATATAGAACCTGATTTCATCATAGAAAGATGGAATTTCTCTGGAATTATTTGGCTGCCACATCAAAGCAGCACTGATAATTCCTTCCACTTTGCTTGACTCCTTGATTTTCCCAATCCATATTTCTACGGTGCCTAGCTGATGAATTTGGGTATTTTATTTTAGCTGTAATAACCTATGGTATTATGCTGAAAATCTCCGACTTGAAAACTAGCCTGGGCCAGGCAAGGTGGCTCACACCTGTTATCCCAGCACTTTGGAAGGATATCCGCAGGAGGATAGCTTGAGGCTAGGAGTTCAAACTAGCCTGGATGGCATAGTGAAACTTTGTCTCGAACCCATGGGCTCAGGCAGTCCTCTCACCTCGGCCTCCCAAAGGCGCGGGATTACAGGCTGAGCCACCAGTGGT